>NW_009917531.1:12116-16023 GCF_000696875.1 Nestor notabilis | reverse complement strand
GCAGGAATGTTTGTCCTGCTCCTCACGCTCCTCTGCATCATGGATGTGCAGGCACTCACCTTTGATGGATGATTACTCTTGGATGAGCTTGCTAATGGCTCCAGTGATGTCGCTCAGGAAACTGATCTTCAGGATTCCTGAAAGACCCCATTAACACTGCATTAGAATCCTGATGGCTTTCATTCACTGAATTATTTAATTACTTAAATTTTTTAAACATATCAGAATACCTTCCAAGTCAAATGTGACCTCTTGGTCTTCTGTGAGAGGGGCTGACCTTGAGCACGCTTCAGTGGGCTGTTGCAGCCTTGCTTTTCTCTTCACGCACACTCTCCCTACAGCACTTCAGCCTTGTACCTTCAGAAAAAGGTGTTATTGAGGAAAGCAGCATGCTAAGTGGTTTTCTTTTTTGTGATTTATCCGAGTGCCTGTTTGCTCCCACATGCTGTGAGTGGATAATAGCAGTTCTCAAAGTTAAAATTACTAACGCTCTTGTCTGTGGAAAATTTAATGCAGGGGAAAAAAAAAAGGTTAATGATGCTGCTATACTACTGTTCTTACTATGGCTTGTCATATCTTCACCCCTGCACCTCTGGCTCAGCATTGTTACATTGAGTGGTTATTCCAGTCCATATCCGTGCTGAAACTGATGCAAGACAACTGTATCTGATATTCTGCTAAGATGATGAAACTAGTGTAAGAAAAACCACATAAACAACAGAAACCCAATGTTTTTTCAGACACTATGTACACCCCCCAGTGATACTGACAATTCACAGTAGGCTGACAGTGATTAGCACAGAGGATACACTGTCCTCCTCTTGAATATGTGTTTATAGCAGTAAATTTTGCCTACTTATTTCCTCAAAGTTGGAAGCTGTTGAAATTATTTTGCACAAGAAGTTGGAGTAGTCTGAAAATAAAACAAAAAAGAGCGACAACAGCAGCCACTCTTGCTTCAAGTTACTGACACTTCAGTGTCTGTCTGCAGCTCCAACATGCATAGACAATATACCGTTAATTCTCGTTTTCTAATTGTGTTCGCCATAGGATCTTTTGTAACTCACAAGTTAGTTGTAGTCTGTTACAATCTTTTGTCAGTCTAAAAGGGCAGAGAGCTGATTCATTTCACTTATATGTTCCCCCAGTCTTCTACTGAACACATTTAATTTATGGGAACAGTGGAATTAGAAAATGGGATAGCATTAGAGTTTCATATATTCATGTACAAGGTCATTTTCAGTTGAGATAGACGAACTCTGATGGATTACACAGCCTCAAATTATATGCTTCAAATTATATGCATCAAATTATATGATGTAGTGATGGAGTGGGTTTGGCCAAGTCACTGTAGGCTCCTTATCTGAAAAGGTCTTACACCAGGCATCTGAAACCACTCGTGGGTACTTAATCAAAAGCAATCTGGTTTGTAGGGGTCATTGGCACACATGGGTCACTGCCTAAATTACTCCATCTGTATGGTGAGAGTAACCCAAACAATTAACTTGTTCAGTAGTCTGGTTTCCAGTCACCCTTTATCAGAGTGCCTGGTCTCTGACCACACTGAAGCCTTCAGCAGATGGATGAAGTTATCCTTTGTGTGACTTATGCCCAGCAAAAGCCCCATTGAATACTGCTAGTTCCTTGTGGCCTTTAGACATTGATCAGCAGAATTTCAAAACTTGCTCTTAAGATATAATTCTGCCCCAAGATTGTCCTCCACTGTACCCTGGATGTCTTCAGCATGCCCTTGTGTACTTTTCCTGCGCTACGTGGAAGCTTTGTTATCACACTGCCTTCACTTCACAGACGTGCAGACACATCCTCTTGATATCGCTCCATACCTTCTTTCACAGGTCTAATACAAAACTCTTGGCACCTAGTGGAAAGATTTCCTTTTTCCTCCAAATTCTGGAAGAATAACACCCAAATCCCCCAATCCCAATTTTCCCAAGACTTCATGTTTGTTGAAGTCTTGCTGCAATATAAGTCTAAATTCAGAAGTCTTAAGCACAAGCCTAACATGGAATATGACAATACTTCCAGAGGCAGCTGCTAGGGTTGTTCCCATGCTGGAGACGAAACACGCATCTAGTTCCTGGTGAAACACCCTTGACAATTGCCTGCATACAGCCAGCATGGGTAAGGGCTCTGAGGCAAAGCATGCAAGGTGCTGCCCTAACAGACACAAGCCAGTGACCTTGCAGTTCTGGGCGTGTTTGCCTTAGGAGGCAAAAAGGGAGTTAATTTAACACATGTATGTGATCAGGCACCCCTAAGACACTTCTTGCCTTAATTATATTTGCACAGGAAAAAAAATGAGCAGAAGGAAAGCTCTGCTATTGTCAGCACAGCTTGACATTCCCAGTACATTAGCACATGAAATGATATGGTGACAGGGTAAATAAGACACAAATTACTCTTAAAAAGCTTTTACAACAACTGCTAAGATGCTTACATCTCAAAGGTGACCTCTAATTGTTAACAATTTCCAAAAACCACATCAGTGGAAGTTAGGGTTACAATACAACTGCTGCAAATGCTTCAAATAATCAAGTTAAAATATTCAGTGCAACTGACCTCAAACGTGCCTTTTCATTTTCAGCTAAGGCCCTGTGACGACTGGGCTGGCTGCATACTAAAGCAGCCAGTAGCAAACGTCTCCACAAGGAGTCCTCTGCTTTTGCCGGGTTGAACCCAACAGTTTTTGGGAGTCCTTCAAAAAAGCCAAACTTTGTAAGCCTTCTGGAGGCCCTGGAAGCTGAAGCTGGATGCTGTCTAACTGCAGTAGTCATGTCCTCACTAAGCTTTGTCTCCCTGTCCCAACAGTGATTTAATTTTACCCCACTGCACCCCAATGTGTCGCTTGAGCAGGGAGCTGGCAATATGCCCTGAATGTCTGAACGGCAAGCCCAGGTAGGCAGAAACAGGGCACATCAGAGTACAGTGGTCTGCAAGACAGCTGCCATGTCCAGGTGTGCTGCTGGAGGCAGTGCACACCAGTCCTGCGATGTTCAGGATTAGGACTTCAACATCATGATGGGATTTTAAATAGCTTTTATTGCCTGCCTCGTATTATATCCACCAAAGCCAGTGATTTATTTAATTTAGAACAGCTTTATTCAGAGTTGTTTACCCACAGAGTATCCCAATCTCGAGGCACGGGAAAGGAGGTCACTTACTATTTATTTATTTATTTTCTGGTTATTTTCAGCAGTCATCCATTCAAAATAACTTGGAGCTGTGCATAAATGTTGATTATCAAACCTATCTAGGGGATTTAGTCACACAGTTGTACATCTAAATCTCCTTAACCATGTTTCAACAATCTCAAACACATGTTGGTATATTTGAGATGGGATTTTTGGCTTATAGATGGTGAAATGGAAGAGGGAGCACCAGGGTTAGAAACTAAGCAAAGGTGTAACCTCTGCACAGGGGAACTGGCTCTGAGGTTATGCCATGGAATGATGGCATGGATGAAGGATGTGCTTGGCCTGAGAAAACCAAATGGCATAGACTGCACCAGGCTCTATTATACTCCCCAGTAATGGTGTGCAGTAAGACAGCTGCCCTGCTCTGAAAAACACAAAGTGTTTTGCACCTGAAGAGTTTGGAGTTTGACAGCTTTACACTTTTGGAAACAGCCTTGGAAAGGGTGCTCTGCTCAGAAGAGTCTGTGTGACCTGCAGGAGCAGGAGCTGAGATCCAGAGCTGACACGGTTTCCTATTAAGCCGAAAGCAGCACAGTAGAGCTGCCCTTTCTCCCTGAGACCTAGTCTCCCAGCTTTGCCAGATTATTTTGACATGTTTCTCCACCCTGAGGATTTAAACTTCACTTGTAATAATACCTTTTAGCTTGGAAACAGTGTTCATTTTCTCTGCAGAAAATTTCTTGGGGAAAAAA
>NW_009917531.1:0-12085 GCF_000696875.1 Nestor notabilis | reverse complement strand
ATAAAAACGGGGGGGGGGGGGGGGGGGAAGAGAAAAACAAAGTTAAAAAAGAATTTGATTTCCAGACACTTGGGTACTGGAAACTGGAACTGTTCAGGTGCTGAAGTCAATGCAAGGTATCAGCTGGTAAGCAGGTAACAAGACAATGATTTGTAAAGACCTTCTTTCTTCCGTTTACTACTGAGAAGGGATATTACAGTGAACCCTGTTAAGGTGTAATATTCTCAACAGAGAATAATTGACACTAACACTAGTGTCAAACTGAAGATGTGAAAGGGACTAATTACTTTTTCTGCTAGGAATAACTTTCCATTTTGTCACTGCTTCAATACCTGAGCAATCCCGTTAATATCAAACATCTGAATCCCAGCTCCTCTGCTTAATTTCTGCTGGGAATTGATTGAAATAGCACAAAGAGACATGTCAGAATTTACAGTAACTGAATTTTATATCCTTAAATCAGAATTTTGGACAGTCTTTTATAACTCACTTTCTTCTAGCCGGATGCTCCTTAAAAATAAGTATCCAGGGAGCAGGGTCTTTTATGGTGGATACTGGTTTGGCCATGAACTGCTGGGACAGGGAGCAAGGCATTCTACCCCCACACTCCTGTATGGTGGTGGTGGAGTCATGCATGGGGCTAAAATTGGGAGCTCAGACGAAGGATGACTCTGCTTGGTAGCCATAAATTTCTCTCCCCTTCTGCCTCACTGTCATTAGCTCATGACAAGGGGAATGTGCTCTCCCTACAGCTTTCATACTGCTTCTGCAGAGCTTTCTATTTGGTCCTGACTCCTAGACTGAAGGAAAGCAGTTAACTACCTCCCTTGAGAGTCTTAGCCTGTTAGCTCTGAAACTCCAAGAAAAGTGCATGCTCAGTTATTTGAGAACATCAAGTGAAAGCACCCGCTAGAAACAGAGGGGATTAGCACATCTGCACAACTACCGCAGCTCTGCAGTGTTCCGGTGGTCTTCCCTTACTCAGTGTTAACTCTGCTTGAGTGCTTCTTTATGGTGGTGTGCATCTTCCCCGATTATGTTGCAAAGAATGAGGGAAAAACTGGATGAACAGATTTCAGACAACATGCTACTCTGCATGAACTTCGACAAACTATTTAACATTGGCAAAGAGGAAAGAAGTTTAATTGCTGAGAGCTAGGAGGAGGGATATTAAACAACATTTTGTTCTCCACAATAACATGGGAGTTTCGGCAGCCTCCTTGAAGAGCATGAATGTGCCACTTACATGATGCTGTAAAAATGCAGAACCCAAATCACATTGGAAATGCCATTCTGGAAGGGACTTCAGGAGATGTTGTGAACTGGCTCCTCCATAAAGCAGGGTGAGCCAGAACAGTCTGGAAGTGCAGCCTGTGTCTCCTCTTACCCAGTGATTTCAGGAGCAGGTTCCCCTGGAGATGAATGACCCTGCTGCTTGCCTGTGAACAGTGACCAGGCACCACAGGACTAGGGGAAAATGAGAAAAATCCCATTCAAGGGATATTGGGGTAGCTGAAAGCCCCACCAAAGTCACAGTTCTGGAGAGGGATAAGAAAACAGGAACTGACTGAGATCTTTGCCCTCTATCTGAGCATCCCAGGAGGACTCATTGCTCTGTGAAACCTCCAGAGTAGAACAACAAGAGGGCTGGTCCAACTAAAGTACACCAGCAGGACTCCTCTCCCAGCCAAGCTTAGACCTTTTACTTGGTGTAGTCCCAGAAGCAGTACATATAAGAGCAATATTTTCTGGTAACTGGAGTAGGAGCCACTAAAAAAACCCAAAATAGCTGATGCTAAGTATTTCCTACCTATGAGGATATTAACAGGGTTTGCAGGTGCCGATAGGAGAACAAAGCTCACATTTGATCCCCATCAGCACCAGAAGACAAGGCTTTCTCCTCAGCTAGGTTGTGCCTGGCGCCTGAAATGTTGGGAAAATGTAAGTTTTTTTGTCGTCATGGGAAGCATTTATCTTTCCTGGATGACACTGATTTGGGGAAAGAGTCTACAGATGAAGGTGTAGAGATCTCTACATGAACAGAGGCATTCCAGTTGTGTCCAAAGGTGCTGGCTACCTCCACACCCACTTGTGAATTCAGTGCAAAGGATAATGCACCTGGAGACAAATATTGGCACAAGAAGGTTAACACTGGAGCATGACTGGAAGTAGGCAACTGCGTCAACATATCTGCCCAAACTGATAAGGAAGGATCAAAAGTGTTCTGGAAATGGCTTCAAGGGAAATTTATGCCTAAATGAGCTGTTAAAATCAGAAGTTTGGGGTACTGTTTTGTAGCACACCTGACAGGCACATAACAGAAATTGAATACAAATTTTGAGGGACCAGAAGAATTGGGTAAAGAGACACCATCTTGGAGATCTACTAGCAGTCAGTTGTTCAGGAGTATCTCTGAAGGCAATGTTGGTTCTGCAAGAAACAATGACTAGCTAGATCTCTGTGTTGATGCTTCAGTGCAAAAATGCATGGAACCACCAAGGAAATTTTGTCAATTTAACTCCCCCATGTTAGACACGGGTAGATGGCCAGGATGTGGCACTTATCAGTGGGAACAGTTTGTTGATGACTTTCTTACCATCATCTGGCTTCGCTATCCAAGGTCTACTTTTACACGCATTGTACATTTCAAGCTCCTTTTGACCCTATAATACCCGATGTTTGGTTTTGTTGGGTTTGTTTGTTCGTTTTGGGGTTTTTTTACCTCCATCTGCCAAGAAACATTCTATGCATTCTAGCATAAGTGAAAATTCAGACTTATCAATTTTCAGAACAATTTTCTAGATCATGCAGTGTTGTTCAGTCTTGTACCACACACAGATTGAACCACGTAAGCAGGATTTCTTGCCTCATGGAACAGCTTAGAGTATTCTATCTAATATGGCCCAAAATTAGATCAGCATTGGTGCTGCTGTACTAGATAGTGGAATTATTTAAAGGTTACATTAAAAGGTCCATTAAGATATTTGTTGTTGAATCATCAATGTAAAAGCATTATGCTTAAAAGAGTAAAAAAGAAATTACTCCCATGCTTTGCCTGCTGAATATTTAAGAAATACAATTTTATAGACTAGTTCCAGAGAAAACATGTATTTTCCTAAAACCAGATGATGGTATCAACAGTATCACGAATTAAATACACAGAGAGAGATACTACATGCACGCAAGGTACCATTTTTTAAATAACTGTATCTTTTTTACCCTTTTGAATAGTGCCCCTTGTGTGCTTGGTCATGAAATAATGGGTATTTTGCTGATGAAAATGCCACCCTCACATTAAAATCATTACACAGCTCACAGTATGCTGCCTGCAAGATTCTTCGGTATAAATCTATCAATAAATAAGGACTATTTTACTGTGACTCTTAACCTTAGGGGAACGTCTTATTAAATATTTTATTAGAACGTGCTATACACTATCAAACAAAAAAGAGATCAAATTAAGCTGCATTGTAAAAATTGAACCAAGAGATGAGAAAACACTATCCTCTGCATTTTTAACCTGCTTTTACATTTTACAGTCAAAGTTCAAGCTCCAAAGATTGTACAGTAACAGCTCTATTACTTGCTCCTTGCTGGTGCTCCCATTACATTATTTCATGCTCCCTTGCAGCTGGAAGTCCTGAAGTACAACTGCACAGCTGGGAGAGCCATGAGCTCCCTGTACCTGTACTGAGCTGCTCGGGGCACAGGAGCTGGTCACACCTGGGAGCAAATGTAAAGCCTGGGAGGAGGATCCGACTTCTTGTTACTCACTTTTGGGAAGCTGCTTTAACCAAGGATGCAAACTCACAGTTTTGTCTCCAACACTTGGCTCTGGCTGCTCAGGAACCACTCTTTGAATCCCTGGGGTTTTCCAATCCTCCTCTGATGCCCAGGCAGAAGCATTGGCAAGGGACAGCCAAGGTGGATGCAGCCATGTGGAGCAATAAGACACTTGTCCCCAGGTCACAAGCCTCACAAAGTGCTATTGAGTGTGAGCAGAAGAATGTGATGAATGCCACAGCACACTGTTCATGATGGAAAGCTACAGGATCATCTTCAGTGTGACACAGCCTGGATCTCAGATGCAGGGTATGCAAAAGCTCTGTCACATCTGCATAGGTTGGGAAAGAGCCTGCACTTGGCTCTTGGCACATTTGCTGAACTACCCAAACTATGAAGGAACCAGAATAACAGCATTTTCCCCTAGAAAACTCCCTCAGCAACCAGAAAATAAAGAAACTGGGATTAATAAAAGCTAAACTCTTTAATAAGGTACGGAAGACACTTAAGTAATGTTTTCTCCCCTATCCGATAATATATTAATAATTCATTTTATGTTCTCAGCAGTTCCCAGATGTCTATTGGCTCTAGTGGGCATTTACAGTGCCTAAAGGATGCAGACAAAACCTTGAAGCACACGAAGTGAACTTGTATGGAAAGCAGGGACTCAGGAAAGCATGGACTCAGGAAAACTGGCATGAAATTTTTCTTCCAATATACTCCTGTGACTGGGCCAAGTCCTTACTTCTCCCCTGAACCTGGTATCCGGACTTGCCCATACTCTAGATTTAAGTTTTCCTGGTAATGCAAAGCATTACCTTAATATGATCCTCAAGCTCAGCTCCCTTCTTGAGCTTGGTTGTCCCTAGGGCTTGGCCAGGATGTTCTCACCTATTCTCACTTTTCTTTTGGCTGCTTTTCAGCAGCAGTGGGCAGGTTTCTCTGCCAGCACTTATTAACAGGAGCAGTTAACAGAAATGGTGTGATTATAGGTTTCCAAACGCCCATGAAGTGCTTTTTGACAGCAAGCTATGAAAGTTGGTAATATTGCCACCAGTAAATTTCACCCACATTTCCAACGTGCCTCAAAGCAAGCTGTGCCTAAACCCCGTGTACATGGCTGATCGGGTTTTCTTTATGATGGGGTTTTTCCACCTGTATGAGATATGGTATTTCCTCCCCCCACCTTTTTTTTTTTTCCATAATCAAAGTGTTTAGAAATAGTTCTTCCATTATCAAATGCTCGAGAAAATAAACAAGTTTTACTCTTTTTAGCATGCATTTCCTTTTACACTTAGTATATGTGTTAAATCATAAGCTACAGCCTATAAACAACAGTTACAGAAAATTGATGTTTTAATACTAAATATTGCATCCTTTTCAAAGAGACAACTGGAGTACACTAAGTGGCAAATGCCGTTTAACATGAGAAGATTTCAAAGCAAATTTGGCTCTATTGCTGTTAATGGAAGACTTCTCCCTCTTTCGCAGACACTTCTGTATCTACTAGAGAGAAGAGAAAGTCTGTGTTTCCCTCAGACTCTTCAGGACAGACTATCAAAATCCAAGAGGTTAAATGCAGGGCTTGTTTCCCTTCTTTAATGATGATAAGAAAAACTGCATGTAGAAGTTTCCATAATTTCTGGTTCCAAACTTCTCCACAAGTGGGAGCAATTATGACTGTAGTCCCTGCCCCCAGAAAGAAGACACCACATTTTGGACCCCCCTAGATCTCACCAATGCTCAGCCAGGCTGTGCAGTCCAATCACGGGAGATCTTCTGACACTGGGCTCCAAGTACAAATTGCAATGATTTTCAATAACTATTTCTTGTACTAGACTAATAATTTCCTATTTATTCCTTTTCTTTGGTTTATTTTGTTCTCCATTGTAAGAGGGGCACTTGTTTTATGTCCATACACTACCTGACACAGCTGGAAAACATCCACAGAAGGAGATCACTAGTTTCCTAATTGCAGAAGGCTCAAGCAGCTAATAGCAAATAGACCTCCCCCTGCCTGTGTCGCATGGGTTAGCTTTTTCAAGGACCTGTGGGAGGAATTCAAATACGGACAAGATGATCACTGTTTTTCAGAGGAACACTGTGTGTTTTAATACCCTTGAAAGCTCTCCTTAGACTCAGCAAGCAGACATTGTGTGAAACGCAGGCCAGAGAAAAGCTCATACATGTACAGCAGGAAAGTGCAACTGCAACACAGGTGAGTGCTCTATTCATACCAGCCCCTAATACATAATTTGTCAAATTATTCAGGATTTTCAGATCTTTGCTTCAGTCCAGGGAGAAAACCCAGTGATAACCTGGGCTTTTACTTCAAGAAGATAATGATTGATTTGATTTTTAGATGTCTCTAACAGTGGGAATTCACACTCATGCTGTGCAAAGCAGCTTGATCAAATATGTACAGCTGTGTAAGACAGCTTGGCTAGTCTGTGCTAGCCTATGAAATATAACCGCTACAAAGTCATTAGTCTCAGCAAAAAGAGAGAGGAGGATACTGGACTTTCACAACTCCGGGAAATGTGAATTGCATGGAAAATCATCTGAGCAGCCACACAGCAACAGCTGGCACAGCAGCAGAAAGCTGGGTGCATGGGCATGCCCAGCTGGAGAGCTTCACTCTGGTATGAGCAAGCATGTGCTGCTCTGACCCTCAGAAGTTTGGCAGAATCAGTTGGAAAATATCTAGTAAAAGTATGTGTGACCCATTTCAGACCTCACTCAGTTTCCAAATTGGGCGCTAACTACTGAACCTAACCTACTTCAGCAGTTTGAGAAGCACTTTATTTTGTTATTTCAGTGCTATAATGAAGCGACTGGGTAAATGGATCAAAATTAAGTTACTTTTTATTATTTTATTATTACAGTATGAATGTGTGAATCATGCCTCTGTGTTACCATCACCCATTCCCATGCCCAGGTCTCACTGGGCAGCCAACTTTGGTTTTGCACTCTTGGATATTTTGAGATGTGAAGTGAAGTCACAGTACAGATACAGGTTTGCTAAGCTTCAAGTATTTCCCCTCATGTGAAACTTCACACATATGAGAAATGCTACTACTCAAAAGCATTACTGCAAGAACATGGTGATGTTAATGGGAAGCTGTCCATTTCAAAACTAAGATATTACCTATTTGACTGGCAGTCACTGCATGTTTGCAATTCAGGAAGACATAGTTACAGCTCAATTGTCTACAAAACTCTCTCTAGGAGAAAATCGAACGATTTTCATCAAAAAAACCCCAAACAAACAACAACCAAACACTAGAAGCAAGGTACAGAACATTCAATCCTGTGAAAAACAAAATAGTGGAATTATCCTGGCAATTTGCATGCAATCTCTAAGTCAGGCAGGGAATAATTCCATATAAAGATCCCTGATAAAACAAGACCATAAATCCTTCCTGAATAGTATTTTTCAATTTATGTGCTTGGCTTCAAATTCTTCTCCTGCAGGAAAGACACACAGAGACAGAAGCAGCACAGGACCCAATCCACAAAGCAGAGTTCAAAAGAGTGTTTTGCTGTGTAGGCCCCCATTTATATGCTGCTACTAGTTTGAAATGAGTATTCAAATGGGCATTTCAAAATAAAAAATAAGAAATAAAAATAAAAGGAAAAAGAGAAACAGGAGGGCAGGTAGCAATCGTTCTCTAGGGTAGCAAATAGCCTGGCCTGCTTGATTTAAAAAATAAAAAATAAAGTAAATCAGAGCGAATAATACCTTAATAGGAAAACCTATCTAATTTAGCTTGTGGGGAGAAATATGTTAGTCTGCAAGTAAATAAATGTGTAGGTTGTTTGCCATATAAATATCTTTTTTTCTTTTGCTGCTCGTGCTATGAATGTAAAACAAAATCTCCTTTCCAAGCAGATTAAAAAGAGTGGATCTGGAGCTGGCGAGTGTATTTGGGCCCTGGACAAAGTGGAAAACAGTAAGACGCTGTCACAGCACAGGTAGCTGCAAAAACACCCAGGTGTCTGGAAGGATGAGAAAGAACCAGGGGCTCACATGGCCCGCACTGGGACTGGGCTGTTTGACCTGGGGAACTGGGTAAGTGCTGCTCCTCTCCTCTGGAAGGCTCTGCCAAAGAGATGACACTTCATCTGAAATGCATGTTCAGAGGGGCATCCTTCCTGGCCTTCTGTGACTTCTGGCTCTTAAATGAGCACAAACTGGTAAATCAGCTATCAGCATAATTAGAAGCTGTCAGTGCAATACCCCTCCAGGACTGGATTCAAACCTGGGAAGTCTTGCAGGCAAAAAGAGCTAATTCTGCAAGGGTGATGCTGGAGGTCTCAGTGCAGCCTGTCATTACCCACCAGGCTGAAGCCATGGTGTTTGCCCAGAAGCATGAAGGAGAAGGGTTTCCAGTGGCAGCAATGAAGTGGCAATGCTGGGGACTAGCAATATAGTGCCATTTCCTAGCTTTTAAACCATAGCTGGTGAGCTTCTGACATTGTATCACCATGTCTTTTTGAGAGTACTGCAGAAATTGAACAATTGCTCAGGTGTTACCAAAAACCCCTTCATTTTCAGGATCCCAGGCAGACCCCTGGAAGGACATGGGTGACCCTCAGAGGCCATTTTGCTATGAGCTTCTGCAACAGACCAAATACTTGAATTGCCTGCTCTTGGTGGAGATGTCCCTTTAATGTCTTCCTGCAAGAGTGGGGCTGGGCAGGGAAAGGCTCTGTTGTCCTTTTGGGGAGGGAAATGCTGAGCAATGGGTGATGACAGTGAGGAGTTGTGTCCAGAGCAGAGCCAGGAGTCAACATGTGCCCTGGTCGCAGCAGTGGGGTGAGGAGGAGCTTTCCCTGCAGGTCCAGGGGCAGTGAGCAGACTCTGTGCAGCCCAAGAAGCTGACAGCTGGGTGAAGGGATCCAGCCAGCAAAGGCAACAAAGGGGTAACTGGCATTCAGAAAGCTCCAGGCACAGCCTTGGTGACTGCTTTGTGTAAACCTAAGCCTAGTCTTGAAGAGGGTAGCCTTAATTTCAGCATTTTGGCTCCTTGTTCCTGTTCTGATGTGACAGAACAGTGATGAAAAGGGTAGCTCTGTGCGAGTAGAAGTTAGATGTTGGGGCTGATCAGTGTGCTTCTCTGATTTCTAAATCATTTACAGTTCCAAACAATTCCACCCAACCTGACTTCGCTGCCTATAGGGCTAAGGAAAAATATCCCTTTGTAGCAGGAGCCCCTTGTTATAAAAGCACCTGAGCCAAGTCCTACCCAAGGCCAGGATGCCTCATCCCCAGAAGAATCACAGGATGTTGTATCTCCTTGCCAGGATGAGAGTATAGCCGCTAATGGGAATATGACTGAGCCGTTAGAAACTTTCCAGGTGGGAAGTTTCTCAGCAGTCCAGCGCTCTGGTTGCACTGGGGCTAGAGCCCATGCTGGCTGCACAGGGATAACTCCTCTTGGAGCATACTTTTATGGATCTTCAGGCTATTAGCGTGTTCTGCTTCAGTTCACTTTTCAGGTTAAAGAACCCAATTAATCTCCTCCAGACAATACTTTCAAACCCTTCCCTGCACTCTCACCAGGCAGCTGACACTGCATGGACACATCCTGTGTGGCAAAGTCCTCCAGCCAAGACCTCACCAATGCTAAGCTGCAGGACCAAGTCCCTCCATGTGTTTTGTAGGGCGCAATCCTCCTTGTGCAGCCCTGCGAGGACAGCACTGCTTTTTTTTTCCCCTGTAGAAGTGCTACCAGGCATGCTGCTTCCCATCCTATATTTGTGCAGCAGACTATTCTCAGCTCAGCATCATGCTTCCTACCTGGCCTTCCTGAACCCACTTCTGCAGATCACATCTCTGTTTCACCTTGACTGCAATGAAATTCTGACCTCATGTGCACTTGTTGAGCTTCCTATCACAATGCCTTCCACAGACCCTGTATTTGTTATTGCCAGCACTGTCAAGAGCACCAAATTAGCTACATAAAAAAGTTCAGAAGGGCTAATCTACCAGCTGTTTGCAGAATTAAGTCCTTGAGTAGCTGGTTAACTTTACACAGATCAAACCTGTTGAATTTATGAGGGCTGCTCATAAATAGCCATATTTACATACTTGAGAGTGGAGAATAGATGATGGCCTTTTTAATATACTGGTCACCTTACTGGGGAAAACCAGAATGATATTTTCAGCCAAGTTGTGGTAGGGATTAGTTTGACAGATTTAATGTAATTAGATGCAGATGAGTTTGGCCCGAGTAACCTTTTTCTTAATCTTAGTGTCTTCCCAGTGTTTGTCTAACGACTCTTCAAATAGTTTTGAACTGATTTAAGGCTTTTGTTGCTGTTTGCTTTGAGATACTTTTCTCCCTTTCTAATATACAAGGCTACCCTCTTCGTGTCCCAGAAGAGATCTCCACGTCTTAAACATATCACTCTTATACGGAGGTTATGCTAAATCCAAACCCCTCAGTCAGGAAAGGTGCTACTGCCAGGTTCCCCTTCTACATACTGGTGTGATTGCCAGCAAGGAGCACCTAGATTTCAGCAGAAATACCAGAATCAGGGAAACATGAGATTTAAAGCTGGTATAAGCTGTCTCCAGATGGCCACTTGGTGAAGCTGGTGGGTTTTAAAGGAAAAAAACCAACAAAGCTTCAAGGTACATCATCAACGAGCTAAAGCTCAGAGCTGCTAAGCCAACACTGTCTCTGTCTGAATGCTCCTGAAGTTATTTAACATAAGCAAAAGCGCATCTTGACTTCTTGAAAGTCTTAAGACAGGCATGTTCATCTGCTTCCTGAAAACAAAGGGAAGATACCCGAGAATACAGATGATTTCAGCATACACATGACTTTGCCAACAGAAGAAACAGGGAGCAGTTAAGTACAGTTTTCTCTAATTTCATACGAATCAAAAAGTACCTCACAGAAAAATCAAGCTATTTAGAAATAAATGCTACTCTTTGGACACCTTAATTGTATCATGTTCTCTTTTTTTAATGCTGGAAAGTGCTCTGGTTCCTGACAATCATCTGTGGTTTTGGTGCTTGTGAATGAATTGCAGATCATAGTTTTACCAAATAAGAGGTTCTGTGTTTGGCTTTCTTTTTAAATTGGGCAGATCATGCAAGAACAGCACTCCTGAGTCCCGAAGTTTGAGGTCACTGGAATGCAAAGATAGTCTCAGACCAGCCCATGATCATAGAGGGCTGCTGGTTCTTATGAGATTGTGATCTGCCTTTCAAGCCAGAGCCAAGAACAGCTCTCTCTGTACTTACAGACCTTGTAAAAATCACAGGAAAAATCCACAGTGCTGGTGATTTTCCTAATTTTCTGTGTAGGGGGGCTGGCGATGCTGCTCAGGCCATGATTTTCCTAGTTCAGGCTGCCCAGAACTTTTGAATGAGTGCGATTCATGCACCTGGATGCTTCTCAGCGCACTACTTAATCCCTGGTTTGGGAAAGCACAGAAGCATGTTTGCCTTCAGCCTTGTCTTCAGCTGCTGAGCAATTGCACTGAAGCTCATGGCACCTAAGCCCTCACTTGAATCCCACAAGCACTTTGCTGGGTGGAAGCCGCAGTTCCATATTTCCCTATGGGAAAGTAGAGCAGTTTCTGTATTATTGGAGTTGCAGATTTGTTGAGGAGGTTTAACTTAGAGCCCCAGTTTTTTTGATTGCATGATAGCATGCCAGTTCCAGCTTTGTTCTTCTGAAACTGAAAATTTCAGGAGCTTTTCAATAAGGTTGCCAGCCACCAAGAAATACATAAACACAGATAAAATGCCCTGTGCTTTTAATAGCTCATTATTTCGAGGGAGTGTGGATCCAAATTATGTACTTTGAGTGTAAGGTTGGTTATAAACAATAAAATATACCCCTGGTCTCTGCCCATCATCTCTCTCTCTCTATATATATATGTATATTGAAGGACACACACCACACACACCCCCCGATCTATGACTAAGAAAAGGTGTCTATTCCACCTGATGCACATTTTGAGGCACAGGGACTAACAGGTAGATGGACAGTCCAACAGCTGTGTTTCATGCCCCCAGAGCTCCAGTCCTGAAGCAAGAAGCACAATCTACCTTGTACTGTACCTAGAATAACTATTTTCACTCCCCGTGCTTCATTCCTCCACTAACCCCCATCCAGGTGCGGGAAAGCAGAGGGCGGAGACCTTTTCATTAGAAGAAAGGGTGAGGTACTTTACAGACGACCTCCCACAGCGAGGATGTCCCAAGGGCCAGGGAGAGCCCTTCGATGACAGGGAACCCCTAAGCCGCTCTCTGGAGGATGCCCGCTGGCATTCTCGCTCC
>NW_009917530.1:0-10785 GCF_000696875.1 Nestor notabilis | reverse complement strand
ACCCTAACTATTCTATGATTCTATAATCACATGGTATAACTTCCCACTACCTCCCGCCCCAAAACTCCCTGTCATTCTTGTCTTAAAAAGTGACTTGCACCATGGAAGTGTGGCACAGAAGTTATGTTGCCTTCCAATACTATATAAAATTATGTCCCAATTTGCTTTTCCATCATTTCTCCAATTATTTCCTCTACTTAGCTCCCACCACAGTGAACTATTATGACATTAACAAACGTAAATATTTATACTCAGTATCCACAATGGGAAACGAGGTATGTGCAATACTTTTCAACTAGACTGGTATATCAAAGTGATGAATCAACTCAGCATCTTCATTATTGAAAAGTGATGCATTCACCTTTTTGGTAATTTTTTTTCCCCTAAATATTGAAGAAACCAAAATAGATATTTTCCTGAACCTAGTTTTACTTCTAAGCTCATTAGATTCAAGAAGCCATCAATACGTATGGGAACCATTTATCTAAAAGTATAAAGCTATATAAGAAAAGAATTCTCTGCCCTGTTCTGATACCCAGTTGACTAGTTTTTTCCTCCACAAGTCCTGTGGTTAGTGTTAAGTTTTTAAAAGCTAAATACTCTTACAGAAAAGAAAAGCAATCACAGAATCTTTAAATAAGAAGTAATGTAAGCCACAAACCAAAAATTATGTAAGAAACAAATCTACCTCTAATGTTTGCATAGGGGGAAAAAAATGTGGAAAACAAGACTCAAGTGCATCTAAAGGTTAGAAAATAGACGGGAACAATCACCCTCCTCCATTTTTTTTCAGACTTGTTTCTTGTAAAAACATGGATTTTGTTGTTGTTTAAACTGCCTATCTTGTCTGTTGTATGGCTCATTGCTTTTTAAGCATACGAGAGTGGCAATTATGTCCTATTTTACTTCCTTGTCCTAAATTTGTACCCTGTGAAAAGTCTACATAACCTGATATTTTTTAATTCAACCCTCTTCCAACAAACTATGCAAAAGAACAATACGCGTCTTTCTCTCCTTATCTCCTCCTCCAATGACTACAGGCTGAGGCTGATGACAAAGTTTCTCAATGCAAAGAGCTGCCCTGACCCTTTCTTTTTAAACCAGTAAATTAACACCATACAAAAACTCTTATATGCTCCTAACACACCAGAACTATCTTACATTATAAGGATGATCCTGTCGAGTCCTGTAAGAGATTTTAACCAAATCTCACCAATGGTGAAGTTTCCTGGTATACAGCTATATATAATCTGGTTTTAAAAGCAGCTCTGTAAAACTGTTACCTTACTGTCTGTGATATTGTTAATTCTTTTCTCTGTACATGTCTACAAAAGAACAGAGCAAAAGGAAACATGATGTTTTATGTACAATAGCCACACTAAAAGGTCTTTTTTCTAGTTTTGTCTTAAACACACAATGCCTTATTAGACTGGAGTATCCACTCCCACCAAATGTCTGGAGACCATGGGTTCAGAAAGGGACTGAGCTAGCTACTGAAAGATAAAATTCACAATGTCTCAGATTTAATAATCTCAATGCATCTAAACTGCAAAAGAAACCCTCCTTCTCCCACTGCACAATGTTTAACTGTAGTCTAACAGTTTTCTCCCAATACAATTATAATTCAGGACCCCAGCTAGATAAACCTTCAACAACCCTGTGTCATCAGTTTATAACACATTATTTATTACTTTAGCACATGCACCTATTTCCAGCTTTAGCCCACACCATTATACACTCACGCATTCACATACATGCTCCAAAAAGGAGCTGCAATTACCCTGCTTAGCCCTGAAGGAAAGTTCAATATTGTGGATTTATACTGTTTATTCTTATTATACTGTACTCCCATTCCAAAAGATTCTGAAGTGCTTCATATCCTAGACAAATTACTTTATTACTGGAACATGCCAAATTCACAATAAAACTCAGCAACACCACTTTTTTTATTTCATGATGCTTAAATGTACTTCAACAAATGTATTCATTTACAAAAAGACATCCATAGTGCTTTTCTAGTTAGTCATAAAAATGACAGATTTCAATTAAAAAAAAGAAAAAAAAAAAAAAGGAAAACAAACAAACCCAAACTTACCTTTGCACTTCTCCCTCAGCCAATCAAGCAAGTTAAAGAAGCTTAGCCTGCGAAGCCTGTCACCAGCTCACTCCGGGGAAGATAAATGCTTCTCTAGGCAAACCTGGCTCCAGCCATCACCCTCTACAAAATCTGTGCTGTTTCAAAGACTCCTCTCCATCCCTGTGTCTGTTCAGAAAGCTTTATTAAAAGCATGAGGTAAGCACAAACTAAACGATGTGAAAAAACACCCTGCAGAAGCCACACAGAGCAGCAGGTGGTAGAGAACTAGAGCTACAAAGGGTACACACCAAGTGGAGATCCATTTACAGCACCGAGTTTTGGTATGCGACTTCTCAATTGCTCTTAAGGGAAAGCATCAGGGGTCACAACTGAAAGAGGACAAAATTCATACACACCAAAAAGTCCATAGCACACAAACATGGGAATAGCTGTAAGAGAATCTACAGGGGAATCATTCTAACTCCTTAGTTTTGTCTCCAACAATAATTAATGTCAGATGCTTAGGGAAGAGTTTAAAACAGGACAAGCATGTGGCAATGCTGCCACAGAACAGCCTCCCTGATTCTAGTTTGCGGCTTCAACTGGAGGCAAGACCTTTGTATTTAATCCTTAACAGATTTGTCTTCCATGGGTTTGTCCAACTAGTTTGTAACCCATGCAATCTTGCAGCATCCATATCATCCTGTGGAAAGAAGCTCTGCAGCTCATATGGTGGGATGAATAAAACGCCTTAACTTTGAATCAACCTGCTAGTTTTACTTGATGTCTCCTAGCTCTATTCAGTAGTCATTTTAGTTACTTATTCCTATTTGTGATTCATGGGTTTCTTTTCATGTCCTCTCCACAGCAGTTTCTTTTTGAAGCTGAAGGTTTCTACTCTATAGAATTTTTCTCATGTAGAAAACATCCCCTGTACCTGATCACTCTTAACCAACCTGGTCTGAAACTTTTCTAGTTCCACTGCACTTTTTGTTTATGTGAATGGGAAGATCAAAACTACTATCCAAAAGTACAGCTGATGTGCAAACTTTATGGTTTAAGTTGCAGTGTTTTTAGCAGCTTTTCAGAGTATTTAAGACCCAACACAAACCTCAATCCTTCTCGTCCATGACTACTTTATGTCAGGATGAAGCTGCTCCACGCATCATGTTTGCCTTTGCAAGCAGGCAGTTCCAGTCTGCTTTTCCACTTAGCTTCAATGGTCCCTTTCCCATGCACAGGAAGGTGTAAAGCTGCCTGCAAATTATCAACAAGTTGTTTCCTCTCAGAAGTATCAAACTTCCCAGTAGTGCCACCAGGATTCCTACCAAGGGAATACAGGACTTTCTTCCACTGGTGAAACAATAAGAAAAATACATGTAGAGAAACAAGAGTTGTGTGTGCAGAACACCTGATAATGAGGAGCTGCCACAGCCACCACTTCTAAAAAGCTGTAACTAGATGGGAGTATTTGGTGGCACGGAACCAGGTAGTTATAT
Organism: Nestor notabilis; assembly: GCF_000696875.1. Taxonomy (NCBI): domain Eukaryota; kingdom Metazoa; phylum Chordata; class Aves; order Psittaciformes; family Psittacidae; genus Nestor; species Nestor notabilis. The sequence continues at coordinate 7,209 of NW_009917530.1, read as the reverse complement.
TAGGTAAGAGAAAACTCGTGAACTGAGACTGAGCAACAGTTGGGTGAGGGTGAATGGGGACAAGTGAGCAAAATAGTGACCGTGCTGGGAAGAGGAGATAGAGTGGGAGGAGAATGACAAGGACTGAGTTGAGAAGCATGCCACCATGCTGGGACTGAGGAGTGAATCAGCAGCAAGGTGCAACAGCTTCTTTGTGTATCCAGGAAGTGGGAATAACAAAGCTGGGCTGAAGTTGTGAATAGTGGGAGATACCATATGAAGTAACAATTTGTGTTGCAGCGTATTTCGAGAGAGATCAAGGACAGACAAAGATAAAACCATGAAGTAGTCAAGGCTGCTGCCCTGGTCTGAAGGCACGTAATAATACAAGGGAAAAATAAAAAGAAGCGAAAAATAAAAACCCCAAGGCATGGGAGCAGGGTTGTATGCAGCTGGCATATACATGAGCATGCAGAGTTGGAAAAATCCTCTTTAGCATGTTACAGTTATGGAGTTAGAGCCCATCGCTACTGACCATCTCCACAAAGGGTTAATCAGTTCCCAGGGTTATTAGTCTGGAATGTGTCCTGATAACAAAAGAATTGTAAATCTGAACTGTCATCTACAGATGATTCAGACATTTGCACAGAAGCTGTTTATCACAAAGCAAGACCAACAGAGGATGACACAGACCCTGTCAAACTGGATATGAGACATTGGGATTTTACCCCACCCCAGTCCCATCTCATTGTCCCCAAGAAAGCCAACACCCCCACCCAACAGAAGTTACCATCTCCAAATTTATTATGTTTTATTATAAACATATTCAGTTTATTCTGTTTGTTCTCCTCCTTTCTACTCCTATCTATCCAACACACTTGAACATTGCAAGGGGAGCCAGGAGCAAACGTCCTGTTCCCCATAGCATACCACCAAACTGCATTCTTTCCAAACAAAATATACAGTGGCATGACTTAGAAAAACCCACAAACGAAACAAACCCCCCACATAGCTGCCTTCTTCCATGCAAGATAAAAAGCAGCACAGATATACAAGAGCCTAATCCTTTGCAAAAAGGGAGAAACATACTGGAAAAACCTTGGGGGGGTTTAATAACCCCAAGGTCAGGACAGAATAGCTTCTAAACTCTGGTCTTCCTGTGTTTTCTAAGATATTCTAAATTTATTTCCACATCTTCACAATTGAGTAGATTCTACAGAGAGCCAGTATACACTAACCCTTACCACAAAGGGAACAGTTCTGTTTCAGTGAAAAGTGACAAGAAACGCCTATGAAGATGAAGCCTAAACACAGGAACAGTTGGATGATTTTGGTACAACTCATGCTTTACTTGTTCTATCAGGAATTGGATGACCTTGGACATTCAAAGATATTACTTTCACGTAACAGCTGTTCAATAAGCACCATCACACATGCATTTTTTTTTCTTAAGATAGCTATGTGTATTATCTTTCCTGTATTACTGCCACAAACCCATAGACAAGTAAAGTTCACTTAATGAAAAGATGCAACCTGCAACTGCACTAGGTACCTTAAAATGACAAGGTCTTCTTCACCACTGGATGCAACAAACATGTCTGGTAGTAAAAGAGCATTTGACTTTGCTTGATATATTCAGGCCTCTCCTGACACAATGAACTGGCATGAAGGGTGACAGAACCAGGCACTAGAAGATCATAAAATTATTAAAACCAAGCAACAAACCACAAGAAAGATTGAACCAAAGACTTTCAGAGAATTCAAGCCATTAGACAATTTACTCTGTTCAGGTCTCCTTCCAGAACCACGCTATTTAGAAAGCACATTTATCAGAACAAGAAATAGTTAAGACCATAGTATTCCACTAATACTTCTCTTCTACCATTTCTTTGGAAAAGGACTTCAAACAAATTCAAATCAAAATTTTGTCCAATTTGGCCTGAGAAGTCCTGAAACACTTCCTGAAGTTTGGAAGACAAAGTCAGACAAATCAAAACCCGGCAGCTTTTTCACTGTCCTCCTTTTTGCAAAACACAAAACTATTAGTAAATTATCCATAATGGCAAGCAATAGAGCACCTCAACAGGGGTGGGGAAGCAAGTATGACGAAAGCCTTCAACTTCCTAACAATGCAAGGTCAGACAAGGTTTTTTACTTTACTCCTCTGGTCTTATCCCTTCTCTCCCTTCAGAGGACAGCACTCCCAGCTGTACATGCTCTGCTCTTTCCTGTAGCCTCTTCTGCTGTAGCACCAGACAGGCTACCAGCAGGAGACAGATGAGACCCTCTTTCACCACTTCACCTCCTTAGATGGAGATCAGGGCCCTGACAAGGCAAACATGTACCACCTTGCTTCTCCCTAGTACACCTGAAGACCCTCTGCAATGCTGTGAAGATTGCCACATTGCCAAGAGGTGCCAGACCTGAGGAAACGTAGATACCTCCTGCAGCATGCAGACACAGGAAAACTAACACAGGGCACTTGAACCTTGTTTAAAACACCAGACAAAAGAAGGCAAGATGGGAGAAGACAGCAAAGAGGGGGGCATTTGATACGTGGATGCCGAGATAGCAATGCTGTCAGCTGCACTTAAAGTTGTTGCTCTCCAGAGCTGTGCAAGAATGAATACAGGGCTCAGCTGAAGCCTTAAGTTAAACAAAGCTGAGGGACCGGATTAGCATGCACAAACAGCCCAGTGCTTCAAACACAAAAATACAGTATAGGAATGACAGCACAAGGCAGCAAGGTCTACAGTCTGTTTATGTCACTGTATTAGTTCCTGCAGTCCATCAGATTTTGTACACCCAGAATGTGTTAGGAGTTTGTGTATTAACTTAGTCAATAGGACATCCAGGAATTTCACAAGCTAGGCTGAAAGAAATACAGCTACCTCAGGGACACTCAGGTACAAGAGCATGCACACACACATATATACATACAAACACCTCTAAGTATGAAAACAGCCAATCAAACTTCCTTCAAAATGGGCACCATGGCCTTTCAAGACTTCTACACCACCAAAAAGACACTTAATGAGTGTCAAAGCACTCATATGACTGACTGCATCATTCCTGAAAATAATGAGCCAGTTCAGCTATGCTGAGATTTGAACTCCCATCTCAGAATTATAAAATTTTCCCAAGGTACTTCAAACCATCAAAGCAAAAGGAACATCTGAGCTAGTTAAGTATTAACTGAACCAGGATCTTCAATCCTGATTCAAAATTAATGGGGTCATTGTTTAACTGGAGGCTTATGAGAAGCTAGTTATAATACGGAGAGCCACACTCACCCAGAAACATGCTGTTTCCTATTCTGATAATCTGAGCATATCATGGAAACAAAGCTGAGAGGGAAACTATTGTCTGTGACTTCGGAAAAAGCTTCAAAGCTCCATTTCTGGATCAGAAGATGCAGGAACATTCCTGCAGATGGGATACGGCAGAAAGCAGCTGGTGCACAAGTTCAGTTTTGTCTAGTAGTTCAGGTATAAATCATTCTACCTTGCTGATATGAACACAAAAGGCATCTGTTTCTGTACTGCTACTGACCTGCCATATTTTGATTAATAGGTCTCTCTGAAAAAGCCCACCTGAAGAATCCTGCTAGAAGAGACCAATTCTACCCAGAAAAGTAAGGTTCCAGTTTCTGGGAAGGCAGGGAGGAATGAGACAGGGAAGGCAAGATGTTGCCCAGACTAGTTATGCTGTCTGCATCCTTAAGAGTATTCCAAGATCCAACTGGATAAAGCCCTAAGCAACCTTGTCTGACCTTGCACCTGAGCCTGCTTTCTGCAGGTTGAACTGGAGACATTTTTAAGTCCTCTCCCACCTGAATTATTCCATGAAGTACACATTTAGAATAACAGTAAGCTTGTGGGGGTTCTTGTATATATTCTAATAAGCTTCCTTTGGTAATGGACTGAAAAAAATAAGCGCTTGCAATAACATGGTCATATCATCACACTTTATCAGTGTTAAGTCATCAGTCTGACAGGATGACACAGATTCCATTTGCCATAATAATGATTTCCTACCTTGAGATAACCTCTTTTAAATTCTGTTACACAACAATAGTTCCAGACTCAATTCTAATTACTGAGCCAATGATAGTCATCATTACCATTACAATGGATCAAAAGAGCAAGGACATAAAAGCAGGCCCGGAAAATGTTGGCCTACTCATCTTTTAAGTGATCTCTTCAGAATTTCATTTTGTTAAATCCCCCTCAGTGTAATGCCACAGAAGGAAAGAACTTGGTTTTTTAAAAAGCAAAGTTAAGACACTAATAAATCCATGAACTAAGCAACTGAGTGAACTTTATTTAGACAAATGAGAAGACCTCAAGTAAAAGACATACACCTGTGTACATCCATGTGCAGGAAAGACTTCTCAAATGTGTTCTTCACTCAGGGAAAATCCCAAAACTAACCTTTTGCACAACATTACACTGATTTTTGCACAAGATTCAACATCACATCAGATTGCCTGCTGTCAGGGCACACAGACTGCAGCACAATAGTGCTGACAACACAGCAGTGATCCCTTTCACACTTTTATAAGATAGGGTAATTCTCTTTTTCAGTTGTCTATCACCATGCAGCAAGATTCTTTGGGGATACTGGCATTCTATATGAACTTAAATGAAAAACTCTTAACCATACAGGGTTTTTTGATGAATTTTTAGCGAAATTAGAAGATCAGCAGACAAGCTTAGTAATGTGCTCTGCAATAAAGAGGGTTTGCTGTAACCAGTTAAGCTTTATTAATGCTGCATAGCAAGTATAGAAGACCAGCTAATTCCTACACATCAGCAATATAAAGGGTGAAAAATTCTACTCACATCATTCTGGGATAAATGTTACTTGCCTTGCCTATAAGGGAGGAAAATCTGGCTACCCACTAGACACTGATAAATAGATTTAACACACAGGAAAAAAAAAAAAAAAAAAAGACCATACTCTGCAAGATACCAGAATTATATACGCCATAAAAACAGTGGCCTACTTTAAAGGACTAAGTTAGTCCCTTACGTCTTACAAGAAGGGATCTGAGTATGGTAAGATGATGCCACTTAGTGTACAGGGCCAGAGAAAGTTCCCAGTTTAGGAGGCAGAAGACATACATTCACCTACAAGACCACTAGATTTCATTTAATCCTTAGCATTAAAATGCATAGAGTTGAAAAGAATTCAGAGATTAATAATTCTTATAAAATATGGAACTTCAAGCTCATGAGACAAAATCTCTGCACAAGTGTGGCAAAAAGTATTCATTAACAATGCAGAAAAATGTCAGCTCAATTCTGAGGTGATGACATAGTGCTCTTCTGCAAAAGTAGTATGCTAAAAAAAATAATATTAATGTTGAATCGTTATTTTAGCACTACAGTCTCCAAGAAAAAGGCTGACTAGACGTCCACCACAGGCAACTGAAAGCACAAGAACTCGCAGAATAAAACCATCTGGGATCAGGCCTTTGGAGACCTTTGTCTGCACCATCTTAAGCAAAAACTTAACTAGTTACAGGTCAAAGGAAAGTCAACAATTAAAAAATAAATCTCTCATCCCTTAAAGATATACAAAGGAAAGCAAAGCATGACAATGTCATATCTTGCACGTGCTTTCTTCAAAACTTCTGAATTGAACCGAACCCAAAAATTAGCTAACAGCTGCTCCCCACAAGGCCAGCTTCAACCTGCCTTCCTCATTATCCTCTGTCAAGCAGCTTTACACATCAGAGGTGGCTAGCTGATAGGAAAGACACAGCACAGGGACTTGGAACATAAGCTGAATCAGGACTGTAGCTTTGCACTCTACAGATAAGCAAGAGTTTTATCTTCATATGAAAACAATACTCAAAATGTTTCTATGTAATTAATTATCACTGAATAGAAGTAACTTTCAAATTAGATCTATTGGTATATACAGGGTGAAAAAAAGCGTAGTTATTCATCTTTTGACATTTCCCATTAGAAACTTAGTCCACTCTTACCATGGGTAAATACTACCATGAAGATATTTTGGCAGCAGTCCTAAACCTCCAGAACCTCTTGGTATTTGGCATATTTTGAAGTGGGGTAAAATAAATTTCATGGTCTTTTGATTATCCACAAACTCCATTAGGTTCCAGAGATTTAGTAAATACCACAAAAATGATGATATATCAACATTCAGCTTTTCTTCCTTCCCCCACCAAGAACTAGGCCACAAAATTAACAGGCTTTTTTAAAGAATACTCATACAGTAAATGACCTCCTAGAGTGAACACTGCTTTTCTATTCTCTCTTGTAAAGCTCTCCAACAGCCTGGCTGCAATTTTTTTGTAGGAAAATAGCATATCCCAAGAAAAGCAAAACAAAGACAACAACAGGCACAGTGATTGCTCAGGATTTACCCCCCTGCTTTGACCACATTCCCAGAAGAAAGTTTACTGGTGAGGCTGACCACCCATGAAAATTCCCATAGCATGGCACTCCAACTGGGAAGGGAGAAAGGGAAATCTGCAGAGGCATCCTCAGATTCCCAGTGTACCCACGTCTTTTGCAGTATCACAACTTCTGCTTAGGGTTAAAACCTTTTTATTACAATATGGTTGCATCTGAAAAAGCCCTCTCATGAGCACCATTTACTCATATGAACATGTCTCATAATAATTATCCAACTCTCCATCTACATCAGGGTAAGTCATGCTGGTATAACAAAAGCAGAACAACTTTTACTGCTTGCATAAATCCCAGTTCTCTTTACCTAGGTTTGTTCTGACCATGTGGTCTCTTCTGATGCTGCTGCCCACAACTTGGGCTATTTAAAATCACATCTTCATGGACCTGAAAAAGACTTGACTAACCCTTGCTGAACTCTGAGCTGCAGATGCTCAACTGCTACTGACATCCATGTAAGCAAGCCAAAAGCTAGCTTACCATGTGTCACCCACCAAAGCAGCTGGCATGCTGCCATGCTCTATGGCCAGACCCTCTTTTACCCCCTGGCCCCAACAAGGCAGCATCCCCAGAAGGGCAGCAGGACCCTGCAGTGGGGCTGATTAACTGGGAAACAGGAGACTGCTCCTCCTCTGCGGTAAGAACTCACTCATACTCCATCCACACTATCTCACAGTGATTTTATAAGAGAATCGATACATAAATTTAAATGCGGTTTAGTGAATCTTCAACGCACTTCGGTAGCACGCCTCCCCGTGCCCATCTCCGCCGCCTGCCGCAGCCCGGC
>NW_009917529.1:28923-33355 GCF_000696875.1 Nestor notabilis | reverse complement strand
GTTTTACACGTGGGTTGGGTGTGTTTCCCAAACGTTGCCTTTGAGCTGAAACATAGCCTGTCCTGGTTCCTCTCCGCATGTTGGGTTTCTCCTCTTCTCTCTCTCCAAAAATAAACATTTGAGCATAACAAAGTTTAAGAACTTGATTTTTGCTGCCATTATGATTAGTATGTTAACATGATCGGGAGACGATTGAATGAATCATCAGTTCCATGGAATAGAAGCAAGTGAATCATCTCCCATACACACAATTGTGAGGGAGCGTAGTTGTTACTGTAGACAGTGAAAGGTTAGTGTCAGTTTCCGATATGGGATGGGATGTAGGAAGTATAGACAGTGCTCAGAAACCCAGCAGGATTCCCGGGGCCAGTTTGTGAACTATGAAAGTTTTGCAACACTTCACTGCAGTTTTCCTGGCTTGATGGTTCAATAGTAACCTCTTTATGTATCCGCTTGCTACCCTTTATCTTAGCTGAAATTCTCAAGGGGGGATATTAATGGTACGATTTAAGTAACTGTTATTCAAAATGTATTTGTTCTTTAAATAAAATTTAAACACACACACCCCCAAATGGTATCACACTGTGTCCGTGCTGTGAAGCCAGATGCTTTTAATCTGGGATTTGTTTTGCTTAGTTTTGTTAAGCAAAAATAGTTAGTCTTCGTTAGAGTTAAAACATATAAATACATACTTGGAAAACAAGCCAGTTTATTTAATAAACACGTTAGAGTTGTACCTAGATAGACTTCTGTTCCTGATCCTCTTGCCTGTTACTGTTTTAAATGAGCTTGAGGCTGGGACCTGTATATATTTTTTCCTTCCACTTCAGCTTGGTTCCAATGTGAAATTTCTGTCTTCCATGTTTTTTTGACATATCTGCTTCTCCCTGTACGGAGGCAGAACTATGAATTTTACAAGATTAATTCCCCTTTTTTCTCTCAACATACCTACCACTGCCAAGAAATAAAGTTGCTGTTCACAAAAGCGAGGTAGTGCTTTGCACATACAAGCGCTTGGTTTTACAGTATAAAAGTAAGGAAGATCTTTGTATGACTTACTGATAAACCATTGTGTCTCCTTTTCCATCGGGTATCCTTTATCTTGCTGCCTGTGTTTTGTATCTCTAGTAATTCTCCAAACAGGAATGGATGAATACATCAATTATGGAAGGGGTTGGTGTGGATATTTGTTCCTTTTGGGGGTAAAGGGTGTGCTACCACTTTTGTTTGACTAATTTTGTTTGACTGAGTTCGCTGCCACTTGAGAAACAGTTTTATAGCATAATTACAGGAATGGAGCAGTTAAGTGAGGAAAACTGTAGTACTTCAGGGTTCATTGTGTGGCTTTTAACACCTTGCTACCAGAAGATTCTGAAGATAACCAAGTTAAGACTTCACATGACTGTCAGCACACTGTAACAGATACTCTCCTAAGTTAGGTATATAGGGTGGTCAAGTTAACAAACAGGAAAAATACTATTGTATTTGTGCATTTGAATCAACGGTCAAACAGCATTCATTAATTTCCTTACAAGAAGATAGACACACACAGTGTGTATGGCATTCTGTGTGCCCAGATCTCAGCTGAAAGCAGTACAGCAAATACTGAAAGTGGACTCACCACTCTGCTCCAGCTGTTTCCCCCTGCTATAAATGCACTCTAGTCTTCAAAGTATTAGTGAAAAATTCTAGGTTTCTCTTTTAAGCTTGCAGAATGTCCAAAATAAAGTGAGATAAAATGGATTGGTTTAAGGTTGCTTCCGTGCAGCTCCATTTTTAGGACTGCTAAGCAGATTACTGTAGGGTGCACAGCAGAACTTTCAGAACAGAGGAGGGCAGTGCAAATAAAAGTGGAGTGTCTGAACTTTGTATCTTGGTTTTTGCTATGTTGAGATACGTAGGCTTTGTTCTTAGCATGATATATTTATTAATATATATGAAATCTTACACTGCCTTTTATCAAAAAACAAACAAAAAACCCAACACTCCCCCAAAAAAACCCAAAAAACACACCAAAAACAAACTTCCCCCCTCCCAGAAAAAAAAACACAAAAAGAGATGAAGTTGAATGGTTTGAGCCAGGTTGGATGGGGCTTTGAGCAATGTGATCTACTGGGAGGTGTCCCTGCCCATGATGGGGTCTGGAACTAGATGATCTTTAAGGTTCCTTCCAACCCAAACCATTCTATGGTTCTATGATAAGTTATAATCTTTATTTGAAATAAATAGTACTTTGCCAAAAAAAATAGTTCAAGTTATCACCTACTTCAGGGATTCTGTGCTCTGAAGGACTGGTGCCAACAGCACATTCATATGTCCTTCCAGCTGTCTTAACTGGAAATTAACAGTTAACATCCCAATGGAAAAAAAAAATTAGAAATTCCTTTGTTCTTTAAAGACCTATTCTAGAGTGATGCAGCAATCCCAAGTAAAGTTTTGAACTATTCCTGTAGAAAGGCACAATGCTGGTGCTGAAAAAGAGAATCTTTTCTATAACTATCGAAAATTTTGTGCCAAGTGCACACTGGTCTGGAAGTCATTTGGTCTGAGTGTCATTTGCTCCCCAGATTCTCAGTTAAAAGCATTTATTGCAGTTGCCTGTGAGGAAATGTAATTTCTGTTACTAGTCTTAGTATTTGGGAAAAAAAAGAGAAGAAAATAGTTATAAAAAGTTGATACTATACCAAGGTGATTTTCCAGTAAATGTAGTGCCATGAAAAGTAACAGCTTGACAGAGTTTGAGACTGAAATCTGTAATGAGCAGAGGAGGTGTAGCAGTGGCAGCAAGCTCCACCATGCTCTGACAAGACTCTGTCTATCTAGCTGCATGTGTGCAGGTGGGAAATATCAGTGTTACCATCTCTATCTTAATTATTTCTTATAAAATAAAAATTGTCCACTGCCAAGTGTAGGGCAGTTCTGGAATGAAAGATACATAGTGTTACTTGAGCACTATAGTCTCAACAGCTGCCACTCTTAGTTCTTACATGTGAAACAAATAACTTCGGTTACCTAAAGCTGAAACCATATATCCCATTATTAGTTGTTAAATTCATGCATGTCTCTGCAGTTTTCCTAACATCTGGCTAAACTGTTCATTTGCTACTATATCATTGGTCATTTCTTTCATGTTACAGAATAATTTTCTTCCTTTGTCGTTGTTTTATACATGTTTTGAGGTTTGGGTGAAATTAAAAAATAGCCTGCTAATTTGCTACCATAATCCTATTTTCATAAAAGACCTAACTAGGAAAAAATAAGAAGGCTTACTTTCTCAGAATAGGTTAAAGATGAGAGTAAAAGTTATTGGGAGGGAGTTACTGGGAGTTACTCACTTTCTTAAGATACTGTTCTATTACTGACTGATGGATTGCAGGGAGAGAGGCACCAGGCTTCAAGTTGCTAGATTCTGTGATGGTTCGGGAACTGTTTTCCAACGTTGACTCTTCACTGACAGTTGAGTTTGCAGTAGCTGTTTCGGAGAGTGTATCACTCTCTGTTGAGCATTGACTGCTGAAGAACCAGGTATCCACACTGCAAATGGGGTGCCTTCGGTGGCTTCTTGTGCACAGCATCAGTATTGATTCTTTGGAGGAAGGCCACCTTATAGTCATATCACTCCTACTCAAAGCAAATTCTTGTCAAAAAAACCCCGTGCCTACACACTAAATTGCTAGTGGAAATGTACTGAGAAATAGTGTTGGATCCTAAACGGTGAAGCTTTGGTTTTTTTCCTGATTCATGAGTATGATTCATTCTCTGCATATTATTGATGGCAGCATTACAAAATTATTTTCTGACAAAGATACATTGTTTCTGGCAACTTTCTGGCAGTTTTCTTCTTCCTTAGAAGATCTATGGCTCTGTGCTTATGGATAGCAGACAGCTGAATCAGTGAGTACAATCTGATACCAGCAGGGAGGGTCGTAGTTTGTAATTGCCGTAAAATTGCTTGCATCCAGTTTATTGTTCCCATCGTCCAAACTCCACCCTGCACACTTTTTTAGTTCACCTGTTACAGCTTAGGTTTTGTTTTATGAGCTTTTGGGGAACACTTTGTCATTCATTCTGTGTTTGTAAAATTTGCAGCACTTTAGAATCCTGGCTGATTTGGCTTACGGTCTCTATGGAAATAAGTAATAAATAGTAGCTTTCATTTTAGATGTCTTTACTGTGTTTCTATCCCAGTGCAAAAAAACCCCCCCAAAACAATTCTTCTGCAGTTTTTATAAAACATTTGTCCAAAGACCAACACTGTAAGTAAACTATGACTCCAAATATACAGCAGTACAAATGAAAGACAGCAACAAATCTAAATTCACATTTTTGTGACTCATGTGATGCTCCAGTGAGGGAGACCATGAATAGACCATGAATACTACCAAAAGCAAAATTAAGCCCTAAGAAAAATAAGACTTAAGTTTTGTTTTAA
>NW_009917529.1:20519-28892 GCF_000696875.1 Nestor notabilis | reverse complement strand
AGGAAGAATCTCACAGGAATTCTCAAATGTGATGAACTTCTGTAAGGAGCAGGTTGGTTGTAATTTTCATAGTGTCTTCTGGTCCTTCTTAAAAAAACAGCCAAACAAAAAAACGACCACCAAGAAAAAAAACCAAACTCAAATCCCACTGTATTTGTGATTTTCTTGTCTAGCAAAACACCCTGTGATACCCATAGTAGAGGCTTGTTCAGTTGTGGACTTGGAATCACATAGTTCTTTTGGTACCTGAGCTATCCTGGTTCACTTCACAGAGATGTGGAGTTAAGAGACTGCTTACACTGAGATGAAATTGTTACAATTGACTTCTTCCGTGAGGAACCAAATGCTGTTGTTACAACTTGATGACAGAGAGGCAGTTTATCTTAACCTTGTAGTTACAAGGGTGATTTCACATTGGCACTGTATCACAGTATAGGAAATACGTGGATTTTCAATGTACATTTACATTACTTTCTTATTGCAGTCGTCTTTAAAAGTATTAATGTACATGGATTACTTTTTCAGGACTAATATAATTGTTCTGTAGCAGTTTCAGTCAGTACTAATGAATTCCATTTCACCAGACAAAACTAAGTTTATGACAACTGTGAACTAGTAGTTGAATGATCATATATATAATTTTATGATTTTTCATGAGAGAATAACATATATTTCTTAGTGGCTGCAGCTGATAAAATAATTTGCGGAAGTAGAATATCTGAGATTTCTCTTTAAAACTAGAAAATGAAACATTTCAATATGCATTAACATTTACATTTTTAAAGATTTTCTACCATCATGTAAAAAGTCAAAATGTTTTAATATATACTCATATGGATCGTGTGGATTTATAAGAACACACTCAGATTAATTCTTAGTTTTTCCACCTGTAGACATTTCATTTTTGTTTTCAGTAATTTTAAAATGGGGATAATTAATGTAAATAAGAGCTTAACACCCCCACACACACACACACTCCCCCCAAATACAAGACAAGAACATAGGCTGTAACGTATTCTGCCACCACTGAGTATCGTAACCCGTGAAAAAGTTCTTGTTAGGGAACAGTCTCAGTTTCCAGTCTTGGCATTCTCCTAATTGCTGCATTTTTCATAGTCTCTGAATTTATGATGTAGAAAGGAAGTACCTGCAGATTGAAATTACTTGTATGGCCACAATTCCTATTTTAGCTTTGTCAGTACAGTGATAGTGCTTGCTGGCCTTGATCAATAGCAGGACTTGATTGATAAAAGCAGTCTCCAAGACTTAGCACTGAGTCTCTTTAGCAGTTGCTGGTGTAATAATACAATGTAAAACTGACGACATGACCTGTAACAAGAAATTAATTTCCTGAATCTGAAGCTCTATGTAGAAGAAAAAAAAGTCAGTGGAGTTCCTTTCAATAGCAGAAGTCTTCACTTTGTACTTCCTAGTTCTGGTTCTTCTTTTTAATAGTAAAATGTTATCACCTTATTAAATTAATTTGGATTGGAAAGAGAAATCACTTTTCTTTGGGATGTAAAATGTGCTGGATTCATCTGTTTGACAGATTTGGTAGCATTGGCTGTTGTTACAGGACAAGGGGTAATGGTTTTAAACTAAAAGAGGGAGGTTTCAGGCTGGATGTGAGAAAAAAATTATTTACGAGTGTGGCAAAATACTGACGCAGGTTGCCCAGAGAGTTGGTGGATGTGCCATCCCTGAAGACATTCAAGGCCAGGCTGGATGTGGTTCTGAGATGTCCCTGCTCATTGCAGAGGGGTTGGACTAGATGACTTTCGAAGGTCTCTTCTAACCCGAACTATTCTATGATTCTATGAGTCTATGTAAGTTTCCTAGAATTTTTCAGGTCACTTTTTGTATTCTATTGCATCTGTTAGAGTCTTTGTATACTAAAAAAAGCACATGCAAATAAGAGAATCCAAAAATTAAATATTCTGAGGATAGATTTCAGTGCTAGTTACTACTGATCAGATCTGACAGACAGATAAATTCTCTCTGCCACAAAGAAGTAATTGATCTTGAGATAAAAGTCTTCAGTGATTCTTAAAGAAGCATCACCACTAATTAAAGCAAGTGCAATTATATTTATTTCCTCCCTCAAGAAGAATGGAATATGTAAGAAACCAGGCTCTTGATTAATTCTATAGTGAAAACACAGTTCTTTTTTCAGATGTAAGATCTGCTCTTAAGTAGCCAGTGTGTGGATTGAATGAAGTTAAAGACGTTTCTTTCTTTCATGGTTTTATAAAATTGTTGTTTACTTTTTTGAAGAATCATCAGTACTAGCTGCAGAGACAAAAGATCCTTTATATGTTATAAATGATATTTTGACTAAGTACTCTTGGTTGATTCTGGCTGTAGAATTTCCCTGCATACAAAGTGATTTTGAAGAGCTGCTTAATCAAACCAATATTTTTCAGCTTTCCATCTTAACTCTTTTGATACATCATAGATAAAGTAAACTTTCATACTTTCATCCCAAATACATATTTACCAAATTTGCAAGTATTTCTCTGGACAGTGATCACAGAATGCAAATGGATTTATTTGAAATGATGTGCTCAGTGACAGTTGGTGTCTCACACAGGCAAGTGTTTAAAATCTGCCATTCATGCGTAACTTTTGTTTATTAACTGCTGAAAATTTAGAATGTAAATTTACATGGGATTAGTCTACAATTCAAAATTTCTGTTAATTGCAGAGAAGCTTTCCTGGTGAATTCAGTGTGAAGCTGGATGAAACCAGTGATAAACTAATAGAGGAGCTTTCAGTAACATCTGGCTTCTCAACGTATAATAGCTCTTATTACATTAACTCATACAATAGGGAAAACTGCACGAACTATTGGGTACACAAGACCTTCTTCAGGTCTCAAACAGTTGCAGCAAAGTTTGAGCTAAGGGTGCGGTTTCAGAAGACATCTATAGGCACTGCTATTGAATGAGGGAAGTGCTGCTTCTATCTCTTATTCTGTTTGAGCCCTGGCAGTCACTGAACACTCAAAAGTTTAACTAAACCAGCAAGGAACTAATAAACCCAAGTTTTCTGCTGGGCTATTCTATTAAATGGACTTGCAGATGGATCAACAAGCTCCAGAGTGGTACTTCTCTTTTTTGGTACAACTGGTCCACCAGATCAGATCTGCTGTTAACTGTACATTTAGGACAAATTGGGAATTAAGTAACTAATCTGGGGGAAAAGTATGGTTATCACCTGTAAAACAAAAGGGATATTAGTATAGGGAGAATTTGTGATGTAGTGCTCCATCATGGGCAGGAAGAAAATGGGTCAGAACACTAAAGGCTTTAGCTGGAATGTCATCATGTGGTAGAGGCAGTATCTCCAGTAAGTCTTATCATTTTTGATATCTAGAAGATCTGTGAATCTTCATTCCAGCCTTGACTTGGGGATCAGGACTGAGAAGTGAGAGGTGGAATTTTCTGATGAAAAACATTCTCATGGAATTCATTCTGGCACCTAGAGGTCTTACTAATGTGTGTGTAATTACACTGACAGAAGAACAGCATGAATAGAACCGTGTACATTAAGAAATCAGTTCTTTAATATCTGTTTAAGGTAATTTCTGGTCTCCCTTTCTTGGATACTTGCTAGGCTGCTGCTCTAGAAATGGGTTTGGGTTACATGGACATGAGTTACTGGAGCAAGTTCAATGTTCTCTGGTTCTGCACTACTAGGTGCAAACTCTATATCTGACTTCTTTCTTGACAACGGAAAACCTTCCCCACTTCCCCCATCTAGCTGTCCTATACCTAGATTTCTCAAGCACCTCTAATATGTAAAGAATATTTGCAGAGATATACTGAACATTTGGCCTTTGGATTTACAGTTTCCATCTTTTTTGGGAGGTAATTACCATATAAGTTTTGCTGCATATTTTCAAAGGCAGTGTCTTGAGTCTATGAATCCAAGGTAGAATCTATAAAAATACAAATAGTTTAGAACTTTAGTCTTAGCTGATGAAAACTGCTATAACTTGAGCTTCAGTTGATCCATTTGACTTTATGCCAATATTGAATATGCCTGTAGACAGAGGAAAGCCTAACCACAAGTACTGCTTGTACTTACCATAGTTAAGTTACCATAGTCCTTGCTTTGAATTATAAAATGGTCAGTAATTAAATAATTCCAAGAACAAGATTAGGGGAAGCTGTCATTTTTCCCATTTAAACAATTTTTTTGGTAACATTTTCATTAAACCAGGACCTCAAATTTGGCTTAATTATTGTCCTTGTATTGTGAATGCATTTTTTCATGTTTTTGTGAAAGTAGAGCCATGTTCAACCTAAGTATAAGCCTTTGGAAAAAAAAATAAATCTAAGTTTCTGTATCTTTTTAGAAGAGTCTGGTTAGAGTTTGCCAACTACATTTTCCAAAGACAGCATCTGCAGCCAAGTACTTGAGTAGAACTTTCCTTGTCATTGTTCCTCCCTCGATCCCAGTGTGGACTCCAATGCAAGTATTAAAAAGGAGATTAGCACTGCTTTGACTGTTAGAGGCAGAGATGTCATAAAGGGGAAAGAAGAGATGACTGCTCTGCAGAGGAGTGACAATTGCAAGTGGCTTCTGTTTGCAAGTATCAGAGGGTAAAGAAGTGGAGATGGACACTGAGTGATCTGGAAGGATCACCTGCTCAGGAGAGGATACTTGTTCTAAAACAAGTAGAAAGCATGCTTCCTAAACCTCTTCTTTCCTCTGCTATCAGCAAGTAGTGGAGACAAGAAGCAAAGAACGTTTTTTTCCTTTGAGTGCATGCTGGCTTGGTATTGATTCTGTTTAATCATACATGTGAGGTGTGTTAGGCGGGTGCAGAAGTCAAACTGCTGACAACTTCATTGCGTGGAGTCATACTGACTCTGGAGTAGAATTTCAGTATTTTGGGCATGGTTAAGTATAAAAATTAGACTGTTCTGATACAGCTATTTTAAGGCTAAAGGGCTAAAATGTTAGGACATTTCTTGTTTTAAGCTGTTGGTGTGACCATAATTTATCCACTGTAATGCTCTTCAGTTCTGTTCTTATAAGGATTTCTCCACAGTACCATACCCCTTATTCACTGCAGAGTTGTAAAGTGTTTGGGGATTTATCAGTAGTTGTCTGCAGTAGTGTAGAATGGGTGCGGAGGAATGCAGGAAGATGAAGAATGGTCTCAGTTTAGGGAAGTTGCATACCGCTTTGGAGGACTACTTTCTGCCCGTCTTGGATGCCAAATGACTATTTTATCCTGAGTAGGTAATATAGGTCAGGGGTTCACAGATGGCCATTCATTTTTTAACATTTCAAATGTTTGTGAGACACATGTAGCCAGATTTGCCAGTGTTCTGACATCACCAGTACAGCTGAAATAATGTGAAACTGAACTGTTTACTGTTAACAGTCCTGAGGGTCATGAAAAATTGAACCTTAAAACTGACATCAGGTATATAGAACTGAAGACTATATGAGATAGTTTGGACCTAGACTTCCATGTCTTCTCTTTCTGAACCTGTAAATTACGGCTAGCAGTGTTGTCTTGTTGAATAGATTGCGGAGAAGATTCTTCTTTTAGGGAGCATGAAATATTAGAGGAATGAGTGCATATGCGTATATGTGATATCAAACACCTAGGAGTAAAAGAAAAAAGTGTAATTGTCTTTTATACTGAGTTGTTTGGTAGGAAATATGCATTCATAGTATTGAAACTGGTGCTACAGTTCACATATGCGAAGGCACAGATTTTTTTCTTCACCTTTCTTGGAGTCTGTACATTTTACTGAAGTTACACTAATCTTGGAAGTCATCATCTAGAGTTCTGTTGAGTTTCATGTCATGGGGGTATATAAGGGATTAGTTTTGCCCAAAGGTTATGTGTTTAGGCAAAGGAATGTAACAGACAAATCGTGTTCAGTGAAAGGCACTAGTCAGGTATATTTCCTCATAACATACTCGGATGTGTTGCTTGGAGGTACTGGGGTGCTGTTTTATTCCTTAAATTAAATATGCTCTGGGGCACCTCTGTGTGATTTTCAGCAAATGTAAGCTCCTGCTGCCTGAGCTTGAAGAAACTGGGAAGATACCTGCCTATGGTTAGTGTAATATCAAGACAGAGGATATTAGCTATGGCTCAATGCCATGGTAACACCAGAATATGGTTTCTAGTTAACTTACAACACAGACATATCTCACTGCTAGTAGACACAGCTTGCAACTTTTATTGTCATTAACATAAAAAATATAATGAAAAAAATTTTATTAAGAAAATGAACCAACAACCAAACCTGTATTTTAGGAAGCAGCGATATTGATCTTATGGATGAGTTCTGAATATGATGTTCATGGGAAAAGACATGCAGAGTTTAGGAAATAACTAGTGTAACTGTAGAGTAATAGAAAGAAGCCCAGAATACTTAAACCTGGACAATGCAAAACCTTCTCTTCTTTTATACCTCATAGAGTGCGATGTTATTGATCCTGCTTATTGGAATGGGTGAGATTTACCTTGTTCACAGTCATAAACCTAAACATTCCTTGAAAGTTGTGACTGACAGTTGAATGTTGATTCCTGTGCATAAGGAAAGCATAAATGTTGCTGAGCATCCGGTAATGATAGATGTCTCAGGAGTTGTGCCACCCGAGCTCTTTGTCAAAATAAATCAGACAAATTAGTGTGGTACTGCTCTAAAAGTGAGTAGTAAAATGCTGGCATTAATGAATGTGACTATTCAGTCAGATACCTGACTGGAGTGTTACATGAAATAGTACATTGTGTCCCATATGTTAATGTAGTTGCTAAACTATAGTAACTTTTCTTGTTAATCACTCATTTCTATGTATCCTGTGGGCTGCACAGGCTTTAAATAGTGGCTAAAAAACCTGATACACCACCATATCTCATTTATCATGTTACCATAAGCAACATTCACTTGGAAGTCACCAGCTCTGCATTCATCAGCCCCTGGACCTATACCAGATACAGGAAAGCAGTGATTCCATATATGCTATATAGCTAAACAGGGCAGGAAAATGCAACTGCTGACTGTGCAGATGCTGCCCTTGTCTCACCATGTACCAAAATCAATCAGTGTATTATACCCAGAAACAGAGCATAGAGCAGGAGCTCTAGAACTTTTTTGAGTGCTACTACTAACACAGAAAGAAAACTCCATGACAATATGGTTGCTTTAGCTGCTTGTACTTTTGGGGGGTGGGGTTTTTTGTTTGGTTGGTTGTTTTGTTTTGCTGTGTTGTTTGTTTGGTTTTTTGGGGTTTTTTTTTGATTGTTGGGGTTTTTGGGGTTTGGGTTTTTTTTTTCAGTGTTCTTGTTTGTTTTGAGGGTGCTTGTTTGTTTGTGTTTATTTTGTTTTTACCATGCACAGATGCAGGAGGAGATGCTTAGGTTGTTTTCCTTCTCTATAGGAAAGGCAGTAGATCAGCTCTGTGGGGGATACCAGTTTGAAGTAGTTAGGAGGTCCCTGCAGGAGCAAATTCCATTGCAATTACCTGCAATCTGTGTCTATTACCTGTATCTATGCCCAAGATTCTACTGGACTAACTACTAAGAGAGTTGCTTTCCTGTGAGCAAGTAGGTGCTAAATATTTTCAGTTTGTGGGGCTGGAACTGCTGTCTATGTAAACATGTTTGTGGGCTTTTGGGTTTTAGGTCTTATGCTTTTACTTTTCTCTGCACCATTTCTGTTTCTAAGTTAGCAAGGTTTCATACTCATTTCAGAATAAGAAGAAACTTGTGTACACTAAAAAGAAATCACAGAAGGATTGTGGAGAAGAATCTAGACTACAAGTTCTGGTATTAAATTCTAAATATTTTCCTTAGAATTCAGGTCACTGTCTGCTCTGGTAGATAAACTTCACTTAGCATAGAGTATAGCATGTAAAATAGTTCCACTGAGTCTGTGCCGGACAGGCAAAGATTGCTTCTTAACAGAAAACCTATGTTTAAATCGGTTCAGACTAGCATAGTTCCTACTCTGTTGTATGTGGTGTCCACTAAGATATTTTTCATGCTTTATCCAAATGTTGAGGTGTCTTATATGTAAGAAAATTTGGTTACATGAAAGCTAACCACAGTCAGGACACGTTTCTAGTACTAGATTTTATTTATTTATTTATTGCCACTGTTAGAAATGTTTTGAATGTGATTCTTTTTCTCCTTAAGATATCAGAAGGAAAATCATATGTAAATGCTCTTGATATGCATTCTTCCATCTCCACAATGTGAAGTCAAAAGGCAATTAATTATCTTAATACTGTAGATGTTGAAATCTTCCATGCATTTAAATAATGCTATATCAGTATTCACCTGGAGAATACCTTGGTCTATTTCTGACTCCATATTTACACTGAAGGCACTGGCAA
>NW_009917529.1:19770-20488 GCF_000696875.1 Nestor notabilis | reverse complement strand
CTGCTCATTTAAGGCGCCGAATCCTTTATACTTTTTGTGAAAATTCTGAATTTAAATCTGTGAATTTGCGTGAAGCAAGAAAGAAAAGTTTTTTCCCTTGAAATCAGATTGTTTAAAACCCAAGAAAGCTTATTTAAATTTAGAAAATCTTAATTGCTCCTTTTCCACTTCTGTAAGATTAAATTTGAATTTTTTTAAACTAGTAATTATTTCCAGAATTTGGCTATGTAAAAGCTTGTCAGGCAAAAACCAGGTATACTTGCATTACAAGTTGACTGGCTGGAATCAGTCACCTAATCCTAGAGAAATGGCTTGATTATTTTTATTCTAATGTAGATTGATTTACTGGTACAATTTCAAAAGCTTTCTCTTTTTAAGTGCAAGACAGAAGACTGGAAGGTTGCCATGTATGTTTTCTAGGCCCATATCCTAGGTGCTGTTACCTAAAAACACCAATTTATTGTCTGCTGAACTAAAATTCAGGTTACGATCTCACTGTTGCTGAGTCCTGACTTCAGCTGGTATAAAATGCTGCAGCTAGAAGTTTGTTATTTCTATTGTCAGGGCTACCAGAATAAAGGTCAGGGAGCAGAGAGAGGAGAAACTCATTACAAAAGTAGTTTAACTAGATGAGACAAAACCTTGAATAAGGACCAGTGCATTAGCAGAAATTAAATGGAGATATAATCTGGCAATATTCTTAAGGTAATATAATTGT
>NW_009917529.1:17596-19739 GCF_000696875.1 Nestor notabilis | reverse complement strand
CCTACAATGGACATTCGATTAAAATGTTAGACTAGAATACAGTTTAATTGCAAATCAAAATCACAAAGGAGATGCAAGCCAAAGAATGCATATAGGAGGGCTAAGCGTTCATATCCTACCAACTCTTTCCTCACTTGAAACCACAAAAATAAGTATGCAGTGTTTAGGTGTTCATGAGGGAAACAGCAGAAAAAAAATACCATGGTGGTAAATTCTAAAATTGATATATTCCATATAGATGTAATTAAGCTGCCTGACATTAGATGAGTTCAAACAGAAGTCTCATGCACTTCCACAGGCATATTCTAGATCTCTCTAAGATCTGAGGTAATAAAATAGAAGAATAGGATATATAGCAAAAGATAAATCACTATGTAAAAACTATTTGTAGGTTCTATTTACTGAGTGCCTTATTCTTCCCTCACAAAGCACAGACTTCTGAAAGAGTTTTGAAGGGTCATGGTATAATCAGCTTCCAGTGTCAAGGGGAGACAAAAGAATGTAGTCTTGGATGAATGGGCAAGAGGAATATCAAGCAGTTGTCGAATTACATCGCTTCTGTGGTTGTTAATGCTGTGATCACTACTCAAATTCTGAACTTGGGTATGGCAATTGCACTTCGAGGAGGATGCAGAAAAACTGAAAAGGATATATAGAGGACTTAAAAGAATGATACAAGACTTGGGACACATGCATTATCATGAAAGACTGAAGCACAGCTTTGTAGAAGTAAAGCAATGGTGGCACTTCCAGCCAGTAATCAAGCCACCCCTTAATATTATCTTTGGTAAACTAAATGGAAACATCTGAGATAAAGTAACTGATGTTCAAAACCAGATTGTTCAGTCTTGCAGATTAAAAGAAAATCAAATTACTGTAGCTTAGCAAATCTGGTAATAAATTCAGACTAATTCAGACTTCAATTAAGCATTTTTTATTATTTTTATTTTACTATTTGAAACTACTAATGATTGAGGTAGATTCCTCAGTGCTGGTAATCTGAAAATAAGAAGGATGATTTAGTCAAAGTAATCTGTTAAACTTCAGATGGGAATTGATACAAGTAAGTCCTGTGGTTGGTGTTTTTTATTAAATGCAGCTCAGATGAGATGATCACACTGATCTTTTTTTGACTTAATATGTGCTATAGTAAAGGTTGTGCAGTCAATCTTTACTGTAACATTTGGATGTTTAATTATACACAGCCCTGGCAGAAAATATTCTGCATGCAATTACCTGGAATTCTCCAGAATTCAGACTGCTAATTCAATAAAAGCAGAGTAGAAGGATATATATTTTGAGAAGGCAGTAGGATGCTATTAGATGTTGATGATGCAGATGAGATGTTTTGAAGAACAGCATATCTAGTGTGTTTTTTCAGCACTTCATAAAGGCATGACAGGCTTCTTTGTAAAATACATGATTGGTATTTTTGTGGTGGGAATTCAAAAAGTATACGGAAAGTAAAGCAACAGCTAGCCCTGTAAAAGATAGCCCTTTGATACAAGGGAGAGCTATGTCTTAGGTTTGCATAACATGTTGGTCTCAAAGTAGGTTAGATATTTGCTTGGCCATCTGTTTTTCTGTAAAAATACTGTTCCCTATTTGTTCTGTATTAAATACTTCTCCATTTATATTTTTATATTCCTTAAAAATAAACGTAGAAAAGATGTGTTGTTTTAACAACTGATAAAAGCAAACTAGCTAAGGTGCAGAATGTACCACAATCAGCATTCCAGAAGAGTTCTTTCTGAAAGAAGCAAGCCAGACTTGAGTGAATGTCTCATTTATTTTGCAAATAATAAGGTTAGAGAAAATAAATCTTCTCTGGAAGTGTATGCCCTTGCTTCCCTAAGGTAGCACAAGAGTGGGTGTTGTGTGAGTAGAACTAGCAGATGCTTACGTACCCTAAGAAGGCAGGATTCCTATCTTTCAGGCTTCTTCTTTTTGGCGATTTTTTTCATAGTACTGCTGGTAAATAAATATTTTGTTATAATTGATAACCAACCTTGTTAATAACTTAAGTCGTTTTTGTACTGTACTGTATTCCAGTGGTGTGCAAGAAAGAGCTTTGCCTCAGATGTACAGCAATCTTTAAGCCCCTGTAAGAGATACTCAGTTTGCTGTAACAAGTAGATGACGC
>NW_009917529.1:9256-17565 GCF_000696875.1 Nestor notabilis | reverse complement strand
CACTTCAGTGTTCATGGCATTTTTGGTATGCGTGACAGTGATGCAGTGTTCATTTTTAGAGACAAACGCTACAGGTTCAGGTACCCCTAAAGTGAATAGGGAAAATTGCTTGCAGCGACATCTAACTTTTGATTTCTGTTTTACCCATAAAATTTCTGTGTGAAAATCTGCTGCTACGAGGTTTTTAATTTTTGATGTAATACAGTATTTCTTTCTCAGTGAGAGGATGTTAAGTAATGCAAATGGTTCTTTACTGTGAATGCAGTAAAAGCAACAAGTGTCACTGAGGTGGCACCCAAAAATACTATCATTTTTATCTAGTATATTCCTATTCTAAAAAATAAAAAGGTCAATATCTTGATATAAATATCTGCCTGTTATGAGATCATGTCATTATTCTATGTAGCTTCTTACTGCCGTATAACTGAAATGTCTTCCAGCAGTGTATTAAACAATGTGCCTAACATCTGTCACATGCTTTGAACTCACCCTGTCCCCAAGGAGAAAAGTACGTGCAGTAGACGGTCATGTTTTGGAGGACTTTTTTGTTTATTTTGGGGCAAGTATGTTGAAAGCGTTTATGTTAACAACACATAATCAATGTATAGTGTTACACAAAATTCTTCTCATATAACTGACCTATAGGCAAACTACAGACTGAGCTGGGTACTGCCTGGATAAGTAGTTCATCTGGCACCCAGCCCTCTTCCACATTCTGTCCATTGCTTGGAGGTGTTGGTCTTGTCATAAAATGCACATCTGTGTCTGGCTATGGAGAAATTCGGACAGCACCCATCTGGTTGTAACACAGATACAGGCTTAGTCATGTCACAAGTGTGCATAAATCCTCAATACCTATTCACACATCACCAGACAGCACAACAGAAAGGCTGGATGTTACTAATTTGGTTGATTATGTGAGTTAACCCTGGTGGGCATCTAAGCACCACAAGCTCCTTGCTCACTCACCCTTGACTCCCAAAAGAATGGGAGAGAGTAAAAGCAAGAAAACTTGTGGGCTGAGTTAAAAAGAGTAACTTGTTTAATAAGTGGAAGATGAGATGACCAGCTAGTTCCAAAAGACAACTAACCTCCCTAAAACCCCTCTTTTCCCTTTTTATGTCTGAGCATAATGTTATACGGCATGGAATATCTTGTTGGTTAGTTGAGGTCATCTGCCCGTTTGTGTCCTTTCTCAGCCTATTGCTCACCCCCTAGTCTTCATTGTGGTGACTAGTGAGAAAGGAAGTAGGCCTTGATGCTATGCACTGGTCAGCAGTAGCTAGAACATTACTGTGTTATCGGCATTGTTTTGGTCACAAATCAGAAACACAGCACCATATGAAGCCACTGTGAAGAAAGTTAACTCTATCCTAGCCAGGCCCAGTTATTTGGAAGGATGACCTGGGAAATGTTTAAGGCTTAAACTATAAAAACTTACAGATAGCACCAGAATAACAAAATATTCATCAGGAAGGAACAAGAGAGTCTTTTCTAGATATCTTTAGTGCTTTTGAACACATTTTAGAGTTCTTATGGTGGGGGAGATAATAAATGTTTCTAACTCAGACTAAGACGGGAATCTACACATCTAAGGTATTCAAGGTACATATTTAAGCAGTGTGTTGCACTGAAGTTGCCAAAGACTTGAATGAGTTGAAAAAATAAGAATTTAGGTTTGTCTTGGAAACAAATTTGTATTTAGGTCAGTAAGTGTTCTGTTTCATTCCTTTTACTGCAGAAAACACACTACTTACACAGTTGTGTGCATTGCATAATGCTCAAATTTCTCAAACTAGAGTGTTTATTTTCTTGTGCAGGAGTCTTTTGGATGTTTTGCCTAAATGTCTTATGTTTCCACCTACTCTTGTCTACATAATGCATTCCTTTTATAGAGAAATGAGATCTGAAAGATTGTATTTGGCATTAGTCTACTGAGAGTTTTGCAGGTTTACTAGCTGGCATTGATGTTTTGGGAATAGAGCAAAAAGGTTGCTGTTATTTTTGTTGACATGGAGTCTGTAGGGATGTAAGCAGAATAGTTTTCCTCATGTGAGCAGTTTTCTTTCTATAACAATGTTTGAATATTGCATGAAAACCTTATTCTTTCCTCATGTCTGATCACGTCATTAGTGAAATGAGTCACTGTACTGTACTGCGAAAGTAAAAGAGTTGGCTCAAATGCTTATAAAGTATTAAAATACTTCAGAGTGGAAGGTTCTTAGAGTATCTAACCATCCTGGGTTTGGGAGGAGACTAGAAAAAAAAATGGAAATTTGTCATTTTCATATGAGTAGTTTCTGCCTGTGCAGTGGTCATCACAACCTAACCAAAGATAATGAAACATCCATGGGATTATAATGCAAACTTTTTGGCTTCAGGACTGAGGTGTAATAGAACAGTAGATCAGTGGAACACTTTAGTTCTTAATATCGTCCACATGCTTCCAGCACTAGATAACGTAGTGCTGGAATTTTCTCACATAGATATGCTTACAGGAGTTAGAAAGAGTTGACACTATGTTCTCCCAAAGTTAACACACTGTGGATGACAGTAGTATTCTTTATTTGACATCTTCCCTCCTAGTTACGGGGAGATTGTGGTACTTGTGCATGTGTGGAATAGAGTAGTTTACAAGTGTGCTTCTAACCATGCTGCAATGAGTGCAATGATGGAGATGTTACCTTTAAACCTTGCTGCAGAGTATAATATATGTGTATGCTTGAATTGGTAATAACATTCCTTTATTTGCAACCAAAAATACTTTTAGTTAATTACAAATTTAAAGTGAGACATTATTTCTGTTTCAGCAATTGTTAATATTAACTGCTGCTTTGGAAATGAGAGTAACTGTGCATTTTTATTTCCTTTTTAATACTGAATGTGTAGCTGTAAAACACTATCTATACTAGATGTGTATTAACCAACAACCTCTTCATCACAGCAGAGGTAAAAGTATATTTAATTACATCATAGAAACATAAAAATAACTTATTTTAGGAAGTCATGGAGGTATTGTAGGGGATTAGGCTGTGTAAACAGCAATATTCACATTCATGAGTTGTTTGTTAACATGAAAAAGAAAGATGGGTTGATGGGTCTGATTCTTTGTCATCTTAAGTGGACGTTTACTCTTGCTTAAAACCGAATGTAAAAATGCAGTTAAAACACAAATGTTCTGTTTCACTCCCATTCTGCAAGTGTGTGAAATTATATATCTATAAATGCACAGATACATATCAACTAGGAAATTGTGAAGAATCCAGCTTTTTATCTTCAAATATTTTAGCTTGCAAAATGTTATACTTGCCTTCATATGCTGAAAATTTGAGACTTACCATTTAATTCCCTACCAATCCTGTTCTAAGGCAAACTGCAGATTATCTTGATTATTTTCTGGAGGTAGGATCAATAGAAACATGAGGTAGGCAATATGTAGGTTAAGTGTTCAATATGGCTATTTTTTTTCCAAAATAAAATTTCTCACCTCAAAGATTAGGTGTCTGGTTTAAATGCATGTCAAATGAACATTCAAATGAAGAATAGTGTTGTGATTAACACATATTGGAATTTGAGAGTTGGAAGTTTAATTCCTAGGCAGTCATGTCTTTCTATTTGGCTGACATTAGAAACTTAATAGGAAACCAGCTTAGAGATATTTTACTCTTCGTGCAAAATAGGCTCAGTAATGTATCCATTTCTTCACACAGTTTAGATTGGAGACTTCTGAGACCAGATGGTCTCTCAAAGGGTGTGTTTCCACTGAAGCTGAAGGTGTATTAGCTGAATGGATATATTTGCACTGAGTGTAATCTAGCCACCTTTGTTAAATAGCAATAAAAATAGTGTCAGGTTGTTGTCACAAAAGTAGGATCATTATTACACTGTGTGCAAAACGCCAATATTCACACAGAGTTGAGGTATTTTATTGTCAGCTATTTTGCAAAATAGGGAGCTAGGTGGAAGCTCCACAAAGCTAGTACGCCTTAGGTTTTTTGTACATCAGATTATATAACTTTCAGAGAATAAAGAAATTACTTTCCTTTGGTCAGAAGTTGCCAAATATACAATTAATTAGTACTCCATCTTCCATTAGGTAAATTGTTCTCACTTGCCATGTAAATTAGTGCACATGCTCTGTGACACGGGTCGGGGGGCAAGCTTTTTCTGCCCTGAATTGAGTCAGCAGTCACTGTCTCCCCCTGCCACCTGTACCTTTCACCTAGTTACAGCTGTTTCTTGTTGAAAACTTGTTTTTCTATTACTTATTTTGTCTTCGGCACCTTCTGGTGCAAATGTTATTCTTTTATCAGTCCTTTAGCTCTTCTTCCAAGGTTAAGATAGTAAGGAATGTATTGCCTGTACAAAGTCTCGTTCTTCTAAGTGATGTTGTGAATTAACTAGACACCGTTATCACCATGGCCAACTCCATTCTCACTCTACATTAAGGTCTTTCAGTAAATGGGACCCAGCTTGCCCTGGACCCTTGTGTGGCTAGGTTATGCTGATGTACATTCTATATGTTCACTTCCATAATTACTGGAGTTAGCTAGGTTAAAGAGTAGATCTGCTTTTCCCTGTAAAAAAAAAAAAATTTTATTTTGATCAGCTTTTGGTTTACTTCTTTACTAAATTCTGCAGTCAACCTTTACATTTACTTCTGATTTATTCTCATGTAGAAGCAAGCTTTTCCCATTCTCCATCTTCCCTTCCTCCCCTCCCCTGCCTCATAATACAGGTTCTTATCCACAGAACACTTGAAGGCATGCCTCTGTGGCTGCTTTGCTCAGCAAAGCTGTTTTGCTGGGGAATGCTAGTTGACAGTTTCCCCAGATTTCCCAAGAAGTATGATTTCCTTGGTGCTTTAAGAAAAGCAAGAAATAAACATAATTAAAGCTTGAGTAAATGCAGATTTGTACAGATTTCCCTTTTTTTGTAGTGGTAATACATATCTCAGACCCTAAGCATAGTTATTCTCATCCTCTAACAGAGAGCCCATTTCCTTCCTGAGTTACCCACTTCTGAAATTACATTCTTCTCTATGACAATGAGGCTATGGGTTTTCAAAGGACAACTAGTACATTGAATACAAAACTTGAGTGAAGTTCTCTACTATGGAAGGACATATTCTGCAGTTTGAGATTGTTGAGTTTACCTTTTCAAGAAGGATTCAGACTCCTGTTACATACGTAACATGGAGTAACACCTCTACCCCAAAGCTATAATAATTTGAAAACACAAATATTTTTCTGGAAGCTAACAGGTCATTTTGTTCATCGTATTTTGAGTTAAAATTCGGTGTCTCTAAGAAATGTAGCAACCCATAGAAGCAGAGGAATGTAGAAGGGACAAGGGAAATGGAAAAGCCTGAATGAAGGGAAAGAAGAGGGAAGTTGGGACACGTGAAGCAGCTACTAACCCAGTTTAACAGGACTGTATTTTGCTGTTATGCACTATTTCAGAAAATCACTATAATGGTAAATCTGTCTTTAAATTATTCAGCCTGTAGAGTAGCTTCTTCATAATTTAAAGTTGTTAAACATGTCACAGAGAAAATGGGAATGGACACAGAGCTGCTGTGTAATATAGTGATACTGATCTGTAATGATTTTTAGGAAAACCCAGTAGCTTTTGTTTAGTTTATATTATGGTGCTTACTACAGTGGATCCCATAGGATAAAGACAGTAAGGAGGTAGCAGAGCCAGTGCACGCTTGAGTGTACCCCTGGTATCCATGCTGCACCCTCCTGAGGGACCAATGTCATGGCTGTGAGACAAGACCCCAGCATTGACCATGGCATATATCTCTGTCGTGGTTCAAGCCCAGCCAGCAACTTGGAACCACGCAGCCGCTCGCTCACTCCCCTGCCTCTTCCTTCCTGCCGCTGCTCCCGGGGGGATGGGGAGGAGAATCGGAGGAATGTAACTCCCACGGGTTGAGATAACAGCTCTCCAGTAACTAAGGTATAATACAAACCACTACTGCTACCAATAATAATGATAAGAGGAATAACAAGGGGAGAGGACACAACCGCTCACCACCCGCCGACCGATACCCAGCCCGACCCGAGCAGCGATCTGGGCCTTCCGGGTAACTCCCCCCGGTTTCTATACTGGGCATGACGTGCTGTGGTATGGAATACCCCTTTGGCCAGTTTGGGTCAGGTGTCCTGTCTCTGCTTCCTCCTGGCTTCCCCTCCTCCCTGGCAGAGCATGAGACTGAGAAAGTCCTTGGTCGGAGTAAACATTACTGAGCAACAACTAAAACCATCGGTGTTACCAGCGTTGTTCCCAGACTGAAAGTCAAAACCACAGCACGGCACCAGCTACTAAGAAGGAGAAAAAGTGACTGCTGTAGCTGAACCCAGGACAATCTCTGATCCAGCTCAGAATCAACTGGATTTCTGTTCACAAGTAGCCTAGAACTGCATGTAGTGAGCATATTCCAAACCTATTATGGTTAGTATTTCACAGAATCCCAGAATCATTGAGGTTGGAAAAGATCTCTGGATGTCATCTATTTCACTGCTTTTGCTTAAAAAAGGCTTAACTAGAGCAGAATGCTCAGAACCTTATCCTGTTGGGTTTTGAAAATCACCAAGGATAGACACTCCTCAGTTTCTCAGGGCAAACAATTCCAGTGTTCAACCAAGCTCACAGTAAAACCAGCAAAACATTGCATGTGTTTCAGTATGTGTTCACTGGCTCTTGTCCTTTCACTGGACACCACTGAGAAGACTCTTGTCCAGTGTTCTTTACTCCTCCCTCCATCCTCCATCAAGAATTTATAGTCCTTGTGTGCTAGACGTCAATCTCCCCAGCGATCATTGTGGCCCTTCACTAAACTTGCTCGAGTATGTCCATGTCTCTTCTACTGGGAATCCACAACTGGAAACAGCATTCCAGATGTATGTCACCACCTCTCTTGACCTGCTGGTAATAGTCCTGTCTGTCCCCAGCATGTACTCATGTGGGAGCTATTCCTCGCAAGTACAAGACTTTGCATTTCCCTTCACTGAACTTCTCCTACTCCTGTAGGCCCATTTCTCAAGCCTTTTGTGGTCTCTCTGAGTGGTGATGCAAACATCTGGTGTATTAACTACTCCTCTCAGTTTTGCATCATCTGAAAAATTGCTGAGCATGCATTCTGCCCCATCACCAGGTCACTAATGATGATGTCAAGCCCCACTATCAACCCTTGGGATACTCCAATAGTGACTTACCTCCAGCTGGACTTTGTTGCTGATCGTAACCTTCAAGCACTTTGTATGATAAAATTGTAAACGGAGGGAGAAAATTATGTGGTAGAGTAGCAGTTACCGTTCACTATTGTCAGTATTGGCATCTTGTCTGATCAATGTTACTGTATTCTGTGGCTTTAAGAAGAGACAGTAATCAAAGAAGTAGGGATCTTCATCATCCTTTGTCTATGCTAAATAAATTGCTTACAGTATTCCTGTAAGTGGTTACAAGTTGTTTATTCTTTGGTAAAAGTACCATTTAAATTGGCTCCTGTTTATGCCAGTGCCAGTGGTGTGGACAATAACATCATTGAGAGGTCACATTCATAGTGAGGATGTTTGCTCTAAAATTAGTAATATTAACCTTATTAGTAAGTAAAATTTATGTTTCTAAAGATTCAGTCAGGTGGTCCTAGACTCCAGACAAACTTAAGAGCTACTTTTTCCTTTATCAAAAAGGTGACTGTATGTAATCCATCTACAGCAATCCAGTATACTTGCCAATATACTCTTCTTTATAAAACTCTTGGTTACGTGGTTTTGTTAGCACCACATTAATTGTACCAAAAATTGTAGTTTTCAGGAATATTAATGAATATCTCTGTACTAAAATTCATTACTTTGTTATTATTGAATGAGGGACACTAACATAAAATAGGATTATTAGGAAGCAGTTTCAATAGCTCACCTTGAGGGTTTTCAGCTGTTCTTGCATGTTTTACACTATTCACTGATTTACTTATTTTTTTTTTAAAGAGGGGGGAATTGTTTCACTGGTACAAATGCAGAGACCGACTAATGCAGTGAAGAAATTTGTACCACATATTTAAAATACAGGGGATAAAAGTGTAAATTAGCAGTCTGTGTTGGAAAGTATCTCTTTTAGATGTGTTTGTAACAATGGTTTCTATCATGATTTCGGTAAGTTGCTGCTTAGTGGAAGACAGAGCTCTGAAATACATATTTTAGTTCCTGACTGATGGAGGGTTATGTTGGCACCAGTGTTTCTGACAGGTTTAAAAGACACAAGGATAAAACATTAGACAGCATTCCAGATTTCTCAGCAGG
>NW_009917529.1:6486-9232 GCF_000696875.1 Nestor notabilis | reverse complement strand
GCTGTGGCAACTTAAGGTCTTGTATTTAATGTGAATTATTAAATAGACAGCATGATGATGACAGGAGCAGGCTATGTGTTATATGTATCAACAAGTCCTCATAAGCCAAATACCTTGTCAAAAATTCATATTCCCATCTATGGATTTGTGATAAAGGGAAATAATTTAAAGAATATTTTACCTTTTATTCTTCAAGCCCTGCCAAGGGTATTACATTAGGGAATGGAGTGAGATTTGCCATGTAAGTTGGTAGGTGAAACCTAGCTTTAAGCTTCTCAAACTTAAATTTATCGCAGCACAGAAGAAAACAGTTACTTCTAAAAAAATTTGGCAAAGTGTATACATGTTGTAATAGTATAGAATGGTCAGATATGGTATGAAATCTTTAGCATAGGTTATAGTTTACTTTAGAAAAACATCTTGAAATGTATTTAACAGGCAGCTCAGTTCATTATGAATTATGAAAATTTTGAAAGTGAAAAAGCCTTGGGTTTGTTTTATTTTGGGGTTTATTTTGTTTGTTTGGGTTTTTTTAATGTGTTGATACTGTAAAAAAATGCAGCTGGCAACCCCAAGCTGAGGTATTACATCTGAGATAAATCTCATCTCTTAGAATCTCTTAGTGTTTGACAGTGACTATCAGATTTGGAACTCTTGCAATAGAGATGATTAGAAATAGCAGTGGGGTATGAAAAAATAGTAAAGAATGATGCATGCTCTTTGCTAATTTTATAAACCTTTATAAAACATAAGGAACTGACTGTTAACATATATACATACGCTGCTGCATGGACTTAGGTACTAAGCTTGGTGCGAGTAGTCACTTTAATGAGCTGGGTAGTAGTCTTGCATGGACTATGGGCATGCATAGTGAAGCATCAATGGTAGTGTTTATAGAATCAGGGCCTACATATGAAATATAAACATAATTCACTTGCCATTTAAGTATAGATGTACCTGCAAAAGAATATAGTGAATTCAGCAAGAATGTGATTCTTGCTAACTGACAGATTTTTGAGGAGGGAATGTTTTTCTAAATATAAAACAAGAATCGTAATAGAATGATCCCATTTGAGCATTTGTCAGACTTTAAGGACCAAACCAGATACCGCTTTGTTATATTCAAACAACTGCATCTCCAGAAGGGCTTTGCCTGTGCTAGTGTGCTTAAGAACCGATTTCTTATACTCTGATGTATTACCTACATTTCTGACCATTGTTTTCTTCCTACAGAATTTTGTAGCAAAAGTAGTTCATGATCCTGTCTAGCTGATGAGACTGGACAAGTTAGTAATGTGAGAATGAATTTCTGCAGACAGTACAGCTTTTTAAAAGCAGGATTGTGTATATATTCTTTGTATTCTGGGAGGGATTCAGCCCTGCTCTGTCCAGAGCTTAAAAAGAGAAAGTCTAAACTACCATAGCCTACTCAGCTAAAAGCCACATGATCTCATTAGCACCATGCTGAACCCAGACTTCCAAGCATTACAAAACAGAAGCTCAAGATGCAGGGATGGTAAATGTAGTCTCACAGCTTTTGGTTGATTTTGTGCTCGACCCGATTAAATGCAGATCAACCCAGAATATGCTGTTTACATGCAGAGTCTGAAGGCCATGATTTTGTAATTCCAAAAGGAATTCAGACTTTTTTTTTGCATACTTGAGAATTGTTTTATACATCTTTCCTTTAGAAAACTCTATGGTGCTAATGTCAGACACAGGCACCATTTATGCAAACTTTTCTGATTTACTGCAGTCTTGGGACTGGAGTTGGGAAACCAGCAGTGTCAACTTCCTAAGCTAATGTGATTGCAGAACTGGCATGTGATGCCAAGTTAGGGGCTGAGGAGTCATTGTTCACTTGAGAATAGCTTCTGGCTAGAATCCTGAGCTTATCTCTCCCTAAAAATAGTGTATTATTCACATGAAGAATTAATTGAAAGTATCAGTTCTGCTTAACCTTTTTCCGTTATGATATTGGATGAAAATTATTAATATTTTGAGCTAATGCTCTCAGTAGACTGTTATTTGTTAGTGTGAACTGTTACAAATGTCCAAATTACATGAAGAAATTTTTTTTTTTTTTTTTTTTTTTTTGCTGCTTCTTAGGGAAAGGCAGAAATAATGTCTTACCTAACTCAGGAGGCCGAATTCAGCTGTAACTGTGGTCATATGATTGGATGGACTGGATCGCGTAGAACATATTGTTGCACAGATTTTGACTCTATATGCTAAGTTGCCATCAAAAAATGATGAGGACATGAAGCTAAAAGTTAAAAATGAAATTCTCAAGTACCTTCACAAGGTTTCCTCCAGTGAAGCCTACTGTTTTAATTGGCAAAATGATGATTCCCATGAATGAGGGTCTTCCCATGCAGTTCAAATGAAATGGAGTCCATCCAACATTGTGTTATTAAATTAAAGGTTTTATTCTTGAGAGAGCTGGAAACAGAACTCCTTTTGAAAATCAATTGAAGTAGGGCAGTTAACTCCCTAAGACATTGTGAATGTCATTAATTTGTCTTGTAAAAGATGACGCAATTTGGTTGCTACTTTTCTGTTTCCTTTCAGGCCTCTTTATTTGCTGGTTTTGCCGTCGTAATGGGCATGAGTAGATTTCTTGAGGATTGCTTTTCCTGAGCTTATTGGATTTTAAATTTGTTTTGACTTAAGATCTAGTAGCAAGTCTTGTTTTTAATTTGCAGTGCAAGTTGATTGCATAATTGTGAAGCTGTTTGACATGTGT
>NW_009917529.1:0-6455 GCF_000696875.1 Nestor notabilis | reverse complement strand
AATACATTTTTTTTTGCATCCCTGCCAGTTTTCAACTGTAAGAAACAAAATCTGTTAGTAACAATTTTAGCGAGACTCATTGGAGGCTTATTTTCTATTTCCCAGAAATTGAAAGATGGCATTCTTATAAAACTATTCGAACATTTCACATTATTGTGTTTGCCCCATGCCCAACAGATCCTGGAAGTCTATGGAGGAGACATAGCCTTTCCCATGCAGACAACAGCTATATTCAGGCTGGCCTGTGCATGTTACACCACTGGAATTTTTCTGATACTGTGCCTCTGATTGTCCCTGATTGATTTTATTTTATTTTTTTTAATCCCCATTGTGCAGTAGCAGGAAGACTTGAAGTAGCATTAATTCCCAAGTAGATTTTCTCTGGAAAAGCCACAGAATAAGAAGGTAGTACTATCGTAGAGAGCAGAGTAAAAGGAAACTGAACCGGCAGAAGCGTATGATGAGGTAGCAATACAGGTGAAGTAGTTAAGAAGTGTTAGAGATTATATGATAATAGAAATGGCAACACAGGTGTGATTTCCATGAGTTCAGAGAAAGTCTAACAACCTATGCAGTTGAAGTGAAATAACTGGCCAGAGACCAAAAGAGTAATTCTGAAGATGCAAGAGCTTTGTGGTACATTGAGAGCAGCTAATTTAGAACCAAGGTGGGTTGTTTCAAATTATGAATCTTCTTTAAGCTGTTACCAAAATGTGTGACCAGTACTGTCTCTAAGTACTTATACAGTATTGCTGTAAATCCGTATAAAATATAGGACTGTAAACAACTACTTTGGTCATTCTCTATGGTTCCCCACAATTGCAGGCCACTGTGAAATAATGCCTACTCCATTTCAGCCTACAGAACATACCACGAACCACAAAACATTTTTTAAAATACCCTATAAAAAAATAAAGGCTATACAGTACAGGAGACCAAAGCGCGTGGAAACTACAGTGTGCCATAAGACAAAACCAGGAGAGGCTGAGGATACGACCACCATTCTAGTTGCCTACAGAGCCTAACTCCACTGCAGATCATTGTTTTGAAACCAAGTACACAGGCAAACAGGGGCACAGAAGCCTCTTGACTGCACATCTTCTATACTTCCTGCTATTGCACCACTCCCTGTGAGCAATCTGATGGTTCAAGGGCAAAGCCTCTTCAGCATGTCACCAAAATTAATTACATATGAAGAAAAGAAAAACAATTGTTGTGGCACAACCTCTATACCACAATGAAGAGCTTTTGCCTTTGAAGCCAAAATAATGTCACTTGGGTCATTCTCACATGAAGAATCAGCTTGACTACACAACAGCTTATACTATACCTTTACTGTGCTAAAAAAACTCAACCCAAATACAAACAAGCAAAAAAACCCCAAACAAACAAACAAACCAAACAAAACAACAAAGAAACAAAACAAAAACAACCCCCCACACAAACCAGAAAGCAATAGTCACACAGTTGGACTCTAGAGTAACTGAATAGAGAATTTTGCCACTAATGTTTCAGTAGTTTGTCTCATGTTTTCTGGGAAGTTTCTGTAGATGTGTAGATTTTTGTGTCTGATGCAGACAATCATGCCTATTAAAACTATTCTTTCAAAGAAAAATACAAAATGTAGTGATCAAGACAACACAAGGACAACACAAGGAGTAGTGGAAGAGGGAGATTGCCACTGCAAGAAAAAAAAAGTAAAATCGCAACTGTGAAATAAAATTGAGTAGAAATTGTCACAAGCATGAAGGAGACAGTCTAACCACTTAAATGCAGAGACTGAAGTGAAAAAATACCTGTATAGAACATATTATTAGCTGACCATTAAACATACTGAGGGAAGATCTTGTGACCGGCTTGACAGACCTCCCTGGGATGGCAGTCTCCCACTGGTATGGCCTTGTCCCTTACTTGTTTTCCGTCTTTCTCTAGGCTGGAAAAAGATAGGCTGTGCTATGGCTAATCAGTATTTTAGTGTGCCAAGGAAATGTTTAACAATACAGATCTGCTTATCTTTCCCTTGGTAGAGGGAAAGAGTCAATAATTTGATTCCCTCTCCTTTACTGGCAACTAATTACTATAAAACCTGTACGAACTTATTTTAAGATTTCTCTTACTTTTTAAAATTTGCTTGAAATTAGTTCAACAAAGTTGGAACACTTTGTGAAACAATTTTACCTTACTCTTGAAATGTATCTTGGATGCATTTGTCTTTTTTACTTATTTGTCAATGGCATAATAATACAGATGTTAGCATTTTCCAACCTGCCTTGCTACTTTTCTTTAGAATATAAAAGAAGAGTAAGCATAAAGAAAGAAATGCTATGTATATCCCAGAAGAGCTATTATGTGCTAATATACATCATCTTATATAGAGCTCTGCAGGGATAAAGAAAAGCTCTCACAATAGAAACGCAAAACCTTATTTTCACAAACAAGAGATGGGGGTAAGAATAGCATAAGTCCTATCATTTCCTATAAAATCAAATACAGTCTTCACACTGAGCAATGTAATACTGTTTATATGATAAACAATGTTACTACTCTGCTTAAAAAGCAAAGAAATATGATGCATGATCCCAAGATAATGCCAAAGACAGTGATAATGACAGTAAGAGTTAAGTTTACTTTCTGCTAGTAAGTTATTCACATATATGCGCAAGTACACAAGAGTCAGCAAGGAAAATTCCAACTAGACCTCAGGAAAAAAATTCCACAATGAGTATTGCCAAAGGTTGAGAAAGGTTGTCCAGAGGGGCTGCAGAATTGGCGCCCTTGGATATATTCAGATTTTATTTGGATAAAGCACTGAGCAATCTGATTTAACTTTAATGTTAGGCCTGCTTTGAGAAGGGGCATTGGACCAGGTTATGTCCAAACATCCCTCTGACCCAATTAGTATATGGTTCTATGCCAGATACTGTTCTGGTAGATAGGGAATTAAAAGACCCAAAAGTGACTATGTTTGGTCTATTTTTCATACCTGAGTAAATACGCAGTAATTTCAGGTAAGGTGCCAGCAGTTTGAGGGAGGTGATCCTCTTCGCTATTCAGCATGGATAAGGTCACATCTGGAGTGCTGTGTCCAGTTCTGGACTTCTTAGTACAAGAAAGATAGAAAGTCCAGCACAGCACAGGGCCATGGAGATGATAAAGGGGCTAGAGCATCGTACATATGAGAAGAGGCTGAGATGTAAGGACTGCTCAGCTTGGAGCAAAGAAGGCTCGGTGGGATCTTACCAGCATGTAAATTCTTGATGGGAGAGAATGAAGATGAGGAAGTCAGACTGTTCTTAGTAGTGCCCACTGACAGGACAAGGGGTAACAGCCATGAATTGAAACACATGAAATCCCACCTGATCACAGGAAAACTTTTTTTTTCTTACGAAGCTGGTCAAAACTGGAACAGGTTCTCCTGAAAAGTGGTGCAGTCCCTATCTGTTGAGATGTGCTAAACCCTACTGGACACAGTCCTGGACAACCTAGCTGACTCTTCTTGAGCAGAGGGGTTGGACTAGATGATCTCGGGATGTCTCTTCCAATCTAAGCAATTCTGTGAAGTTTTCAAGACTTTATAAGTCACACAACATGGCATTTCCATCAGATGTCTAGAGACTCGGTATTCAGTGAAGGTGAGTGCTGTGGCTTCCCTCTAAATATCATCCAGATTGCTTCACAATGCCTGTTAAGAAAACTAGCGATTGTTTTGTTGTTTGTTGGTTTGTTTTGATGGCTGATTTCTTGGGTTGTTTTTTTTCATTATTTTCCCGGTCCAGATGTGTCCTAGTAATTGTTCCATCTAGAGAATACAAGTAACTCTTAGGAGGACGGGAGGGTAATTGGAGACTTGCCTAGGAACAGACTCTGGTGCAGTTCTTCTATAGGGATGTAAGGTTGTACTCATGTGGATCTACTTGCAGAATTAGAATTACTTATTTCAAATGTTACTGACAACTTGGCTGTATTGATCAGTGGTTGTCTTATCTCTGGAATTTAGTTGAGAACTAACATTAGTACTTTTCAAAAATGTTGGAGCTGCATTAATGAGTAAAATTAATGAAGTTATTGGAGTTGACAAGTTCGTATGTGTTCTGGCTGTTCCTTAAAAAGATACATTTTATTCATATTAAATGTAAATAATTACTGTTTTTCACATTAGCATGATCTGGTAGTTCTTTGGGGATTGCAAGAAACTACTCATTTTCTTTGATAATGCTTAGAAAGCAGTCTTTATTTTCCATGTGTTAGATGAGCTCATGTATGTACAAAAGGATTTAGCTTTTTGAAAATGTAAGTACTGTGTTAGAGGACACAAAGAACTGCTGAGTACAAGTCAGTCTGTAGGAAAGTCAGAAGTTTAAGAAACACGAAGAAATGGGAGCAGCTGTATTTTCATCACTGAGTCGAGGCAAGGGCTGTAATCACCCTGTCATACCATGTTTGCTGTCTTTAATACATGATGTATATTTACTCTGACTAGCTCAGTTTATTTTGCTAATTCTGTTTCTCTCATAACATGAAAATGACCGCCTAGTTTGATTCAAACAGTATTCCTCTGTACCCTTTAAACTGCTCTAAGTAGATCAAAACGCTCACATCAGTTATACAGTCTTATATTTAAAAAAAACCCAAACAACACTATTGTATGCTAGGAGTTAACTACCTCTGAAATAATAATTCATAAGTGTTTATTAACATGATCTACTTCCTCATGATTTAAAGTTAGGAGTAAGTATTTAAGGAACTTTATTACACTACTTTCCTCTGATAATTGATAGCTTCTGTACTGCTTCTTGTTTGTTCTCTGTGTTGTGTTCTTGAAAGGTGCAGAATGCCTCAACTTTATCATGTTCAGTGAGAGTGAGGGGCACTCAGCATCTCATATATACAGCTTGGTGCCAGCAGGACTAAGCTCTTACTGACACTGTGAAGAGATGAGGCATGAATTTGTCATGTACACTGTCACTTACCTGGCATGGGATTGGTAGTCCTTAAAAGAAGGACTTCAGTATGGCTTGTGGGAATCTGTACCAGTGGTGTATGTTTGAAGTGTCACAACTGCTGTGCAGTTATTACTGTATGGACTATACAGCATAATAAATATTGTAACTCTGTGTTTTTACTGTGCTTGAATAGAACATTGTGTATCCATGACTCTTTAAACATGATCCTAGCTGATAAATTCGTTTAGAGATTTTTTTTTTTTCCCCAATAGGGACACTTGATAAACTCTGCTTTGAAATCTCACTTAGCACCCAGTTTATTTTTAAAACAAATCTTAACATACACAGTCATTTTGAAACAGCCAGGAGAGCATCAGCAGTTGCTTGTTTTAAATAATAACGCTGTATCATGCTTGGTCTACGTTCAAGCAGGGCTGCTCTCATGCGCCTTCTGAAAAATGTCAACTTCTGCTAAACTGACAGAATGCGACTGCTAATTAAAATATGCCCAAGAGAGATATATATAGTCTATGCTGTCTACTTTCTCTGTTGGAGTTTAGCGTTCTCTAACCTTTGAGTTGGCAGTATGTGCTTTATGGTATAATAATGCAAACAGTGGTTAACAACTGAAGACCAGAACCATCAAAACACAAATTTTTGTCAAGCTATATCACATGCCACTTTGAAAGTGTTTTAGCTTTATAAACTTCTGTTCATGATGTGGAGAAGTAATCTCATCCAAAATGAACATCCTATCAGGAAAAATTATGCACATTCTGTTGAGTTACTCCATGTCAGGTTTATCACACATTCGCCAGTGCACAGTAACTTTAATTGTCACAGTTTTTAATGCACCTGACTCAGCCTCGCAGTTGACCTGGTGTAATTGGAGATCTACTGGAGGGTAAATACACTAGAAGTAGGAATGGATGCAGGAGCAGGCCTAAGTTATTAAAGCCTTCTGCTCTTGCAGCACATACCCGAGGGTGGGAGGGAGACTGCACTGGAGGGCCAAGATAAAATGAGTATTTATTTCAAATGCAGAATGGAAAAGCAAAGACCTAGCACAGTCACAGGTAATGTGAGGGTATTGCAGCCGACACAGGAAATGCCTCCTTATATTTTTATGATTATTGTTAAAAGGAGTGTAGAAGAAATTTTCTAGAAATAGGGCAGCTGAAAAATACCATTAGGGCAGCTTTAGTTTTATGGATAATTTCCTGGTAATATGGTGGTGCATTTCTGGTAACAGGGGAGCAAGAAGCAGATGCACTGAACCACGGAGGCAGCATTCACTCGTGCTTCATCGCTCTCTGGCTAGGCGGTCCCGGCTAGAGGGAAGCACATGTGTAACGTGTATAACTGTTTACAGGATCTGGGCCTAACTTAGTCCAGTGGCTTGGTATTTCCTCTGGAGGGATGGAAACGGGTGTAAGTTTCGCCCTTCAGGGGCAGTAGCTGAAGTTATCTTCAAGGGGCGGTGTGCGGCCGCTCCCGCGCTTTACCTGTGGC
>NW_009917528.1:0-1982 GCF_000696875.1 Nestor notabilis | reverse complement strand
CCCTTACAACCCAAACCATTCTGTGATTCTAAAGTGCTTTAACAGTGAAAAAGACATTGTATCTACCACCAAAACGAAGGAAGCAATCTAAGGTTCAACCATTCTAATATTGGCTGTAAAATTCTACGACAGTAACAAAAGGTTTCTAGAAGAAGTCAGGCAATAATCTCTAGAAATGTGAGAACAGAAAACAGAACGCACTTGAGGGTGAGGCTGAAATCAAGGGACGGATTGCTAGCAGTCTGGCTAGGTATCTCAATCTTGCACTTGGAAATCTGGACCTTCTCTGGTCCTTCACATACAGTGAGATGTGCAGGACCTTCACAACCAGACTGGATGCAAGACTTCGCTAACAAAATACTTCCCTGACTGCAGCTCTAAGCAGAGACCAGAAGTATCCAGCAAGCTGTCCATCACTGCCTGCAGCTTCCTGTACTGCCTAGTTTTTTAGCTGTTACTGGAAGAAATAATCGGAAGATGCAAGTTCAATAAACCAATAAAGTCACATTCCGCCTACTACAGCAACACACTGCTTCAAGCTATCCACTTCCCAATCATTGATCAAAGAGATGACTTCTTCCTCTAACAAAATGCAACAGAAGTAGACACTAACAGGAAAGTAGCATGCCACAGACTCAAAAAAAAAAGTATTCTGGATCTACACACAGCAGCAACTTGATTCAAGTTTTGTGGGGTTTTTGCTGACAAGCCCATGCCCGCTCCCAGCTGCCTTTCCCCCAAAGCTCAAAAATAGGGGACTTGCCAAAAAACTCCTGAAAGTACGTAATTGTTGTTTTCATTTTACCTGGCAGGTGTAACTACTCCAGCTTCACAGGTAAAAACATGGGGTTAGTCATGTAGATGGAAACTGGAAGAATCTTGGTGAGAAGTGGCAGGGTCTTGGATCCCATCAAACTACCTGTGGAAGCCACCTGCAGTCATCCACGAACTCCAGGGGCTTTCGTTGGGACACTACACACACAGAGTTTTATCACTGGCCATGACTGCAGTGATTTTTAAACACCTTGACATAACGATGTATGAGATTCATTTCTTACTTGTAGAAGGCACCTCTGGGTACTGAGAACTTGCAAGCATACGTAGGTAATGAAATCAGAAAGAAAAAAGAAGCAATCCAATGCAAGCATCTCTGTATGAGTACATGTAAGACAAGATTTGACAAGGATGCCATATTTCACTTGAGCAGCTAATATAGCCAGCACACAACCTCTGGGCACAAAAACCCTTCCATTAGTGTGAAGGAGAAACAACAGATTAGTAATACTAAACACAAGCTACTTCTCTAATTGTGAGCCTAATCACACATGTGCTAGTAAGGTCATTCCCCAAAGATGCAGATACCTGTTGAGAAGGTAGTTAAGTTAACCATGTGAGAAAAGGATGGTTATGCCCCTAGGAAAAAGCATGAGATAGATTACACTCTGTGGAATTCCGAGCAGCTAGTAAGAGGGGAAAGAAATGTTGTAAACCTCATTTTGCCCCTAGTTTGGTGTAGGCGGTTGCCTTACAAGCTCCATTTCCCCAGTCTCCATCCTATTTCCCCAACACTCCATCCCAGGCAGTGTTCAAGGCCACGACGGGTGGTCTTGGGCAACATGGTTTAGTGTGTGGTGTCCCTGCCCATGGCAGAGGGGCTGCAACTAGATGATCTTAAGGTTCTTTCCAACCCAAAACAGTCTGCGATTCTATGATCTGTCTTCACAGGCTTACCTTGAAGCTTTTGCTCCTGCAGCAGCACAGCCCCTCCTCACCCCACTGAGATGCTCAGGCACAGCCCGCTGCCCCTGGCCGAGGGCACAGGGTTCTGCTGTGCATCCGTCAGACAAGCTGCTGAGTACACCCGTGAGAGGATGGTACCAACACGAGGCAGGAAGCCGTCAGCTCTTCGCGCTTAGCGCCAAGGCAGCTGAGGCACCAAGCCGGACCCACACCCCGGGAGGGCAGAAGAGGCGCACTCTCAG
>NW_009917527.1:314-16892 GCF_000696875.1 Nestor notabilis | reverse complement strand
AAACTTGCTGAGGGTGCATCAATCCCACTGTGCACATGACCAACAAAGATGTTGAACAACACAGGTCCCAACACTGATCCCTGAGGGACACCACTCATTACTGGTCTCCAAGTGGACATTGAGCCGTTGATCACAACTTTTTGTGTGAGGCCGTCCAGCCAGTTCTTTATCCACCGAGTGCTCCATCCACCAAATTGGTGTCTCTCCAATTTAGAGACAAAGATGTTGGGCTGCATTATTCGTATGGGTGAACGGGGAAGGATTCTGTGCTAGCTCTTAATTTATGTGTTGTAACGAACGTGCATGAAATTTCACAATCACATTTTCTTACTTTTTTAATACTTGTATAAATCTGAGAGAATATTACCCTATCAGAGAATATTACCTCACAGCATTACCCTATCTTCCACAAGATAAGATTGTGCCAGTGCATTTAATGTTGCATTTACTGGACAATAGTATCACACATAAACCTGTTCACCACTCTGAGGACCAGCTTTGTACTTTCTGATAAATTTCTTATGCTTCTTAAGCTTCTTTCTAACAGCAACATACATTTCTAACTTTTTTGTGGAAAAGATTAATCTTCTTTTATAAATGAGAAACTGAGGAATGTAAATGTGGGGTTGTGCATTGTTTATAGTCATAGAAAGTCTGTTGCAGACAGAATTTGAAACTTTAATCACAGCCCTTTGCTTTGGTGACTGTATTATAATCTCTCTGACTTTGCTGTGGGGGAAATCTGCTTAAGAGCCTCTAGTATGTCTGTCTTGGACTGTATTTCTTGATACAATTTTAGAGAGTTTTACATAATTTAATGTCATTTCCTTTGCACTTTTGCAATGTGTGCTATCATAGAATCAATGCCATCAGTAAATGCTAAGTTTTCACTTAGGTTTAGTTTCTGTTTCTGCACTTTATCCTGTGTAATGTTCAGGAAGAAAAACAGGTTCTTCTTTGGTATGTAAGAGGAAGAGACTGTAAATATTACTATACATAATCTAATTTTAAATTACATGATAAATGTAATACGTCTTTAATTTTGTTTCTAATTCTCTTAACAATTCACTCCATATTTACAAAAAAACACCTCTCATTTA
The DNA here is from genome assembly GCF_000696875.1 of Nestor notabilis. Lineage (NCBI taxonomy): Eukaryota > Metazoa > Chordata > Aves > Psittaciformes > Psittacidae > Nestor > Nestor notabilis. Next base: position 15,792 of record NW_009917527.1, on the reverse strand, counting down.
GGTTTCAGTTTAAAAATGATGATATTCTATAGAGCACATCTAGGAAATGACCTTTCTTCACTTGAAATGCTCTAAAAGTAACTTTTTATAGTCTGTAAGCAGCACTCCAGAGACAGGTTCTGTAATGTACTGGATATTGCTTTCAAAGTACTCTTAATTGCCTAAATTAATAATGGCTTGTTTCCACCCCCCTTTCCCCTTTGGGTGTTTTAAGGGATAAATGAATTTGAACTACTCTCTAAAGAACTGGATCACTGGGCATCCTTTTTTCTGATTACTTTTTTTATTCATTATGAAATTAAAACCAAAACAAAACACAAAACCCAGCAAGGTCACCTTCAGCATATTTTATATTTGTGAGAAAAGCAAAGGAAAGTGACACTAACTCCACTTATCCAGTGCTTAGGGAAGAACAGGGACTGAGAGAACTGGGGGGACTTCTTTCAGCTCTGGATGGCATGTATGCAAAGTCAGTGTGGTAGCTTCTGAGTTGTTTAATGAAAGATATACTTTATTAATCTTAAAATATTGACGTAATAGTACTGTTGTGTAAACAAAGGCCAATGCAAACAGATTTCCAACCTAATGTGGAAAACGAGAGGACAGGAAAAGCCTGATCTGCGAGTCTTTTTGTGTTTTTTTTAGGAATGTAAAAGTAAAGCGGATGTAAAATCTGCCATAGTTTATCTTCTAGCTGTAAGATTTACTAATTAATGTGAAAATCTGTTTTATATGATATACGTGAGTTTTCTGTGCTCCCTCTGGCAGCTCAGAGGAGACAGACAATTAGTCAGGAACTTTATTAATCATTTGGGGATCAGCTGAGTAAGTAATTAGCCCACAACAGCTTTATGAAATGTTGCATATAATGTATGGTAAATCAATACCAGCTCAATAAATTAGGCTTGTTTGCAAACTTGAACTTCCAGAAGTAGTACATTCTGAATGTTGATATACCAACAGTTCGATGGAGACCTCTTTTACTGCTGGGTATCAGTATCCCGGCTCCTGACTGGTAGCACTCAAATCAAAAAGGGAAGTGTGGGAAATGAAAAGTGAGAATACCTCCTGGATAGGGTCTGGATAGCTCCAGTGGTAGGGACAGACTGAGGAAACCAAAGTCTGATGGTCTTCAGGTTTGTATTTATGACTTGGGTGCAGGGATGTGCCTTTGCATGCTGTACCTGCTAATGATAGGAAAAGTATGAACAGACTTCATCTCTTGTTAGGTGTGACTAATACTAGAGTATTAAAATAGTGAAACAAGTGGAGCTGTGTAACTTCATGTAATGGAATCTTTCCCCTCTAGTGTATTGCAGCTACTATGTTAATATTAAGTTAGATAAAGTTAAATATAATTCTTTCTTACACAAACCATATGCGTCCTTTAACTATTGATTGAAGGAAATTTAACTAAAGGGGAAGGAAGACTATGAGAACAATTTGGTGGTCTGTTTCAGTTCTCACAATTCTCTATGTAAAGAAGCTTAAAACGGGTGTAAGTTTTTTGCTAAATATAAATGTAGAATACATTGTGAGGGCGACAGCTTTTAGAGGGGAATTCAACTTCATTTTATGTGGAACTTCCCCTGGAAGAATGCAAGACTTGACATTTTAATGCTAACATTCTTCTAATGGTATCTTCTCCGGTTTTTTGAAAGCCTGGCTGGCAGGGTCAGCAGTCTCAACATGTGTGCAGCAGTCTCAACACAAGTGTATTTTCATGACACAGGGATGCAGTGCTGTGTTCTGTAGGCTTGCATTTTGCTATTAGAAGTTATTTTCTAGCTCTACTTTCAACTGAACCATAGCAGGAATACTAGAAGCAATTCTGGCAACCAAGACCTGAACTGCAGCATATTGCATCTTTTCCTTTTCTAAAAACAATTATTAGTATTTCAGAAGGAAAAAATGCTATCCGTTCTTTTTCTGTGTTAAATTAAAAAAGCTATCGACATAGAGTTGATATTAACAAAGCCACTACTTGGGGATTTTTCCTTTTTAACAAGCTTTCTTCAAAAATGCAATGATTGACACATCCATTGATTTTATTGGTCTTTTCAGCATTCTACAATACTGCACAGATAATAAAAATATTCTGAAAAGGTTTATCTAGAAGCCTTGTTTTATGTTGGTATGTTTGAAAGAACTGGTTTACTTCATACATGTTTTTCCCTGATTTGCTGCAATTCTCTGTTAAGTGTGAACTTGTGGCTTAGCTGAGAAGGAGAATTCAGCTGAACGTGAAGAAACCCTTCTGGCATGGCATCTGGGGCACACCATCTCCTTTGCTCACATTGCGCCTTGGAGGAATTTAGCAAGCACCTGCTGTGCCTCAAGGTTTTCCCCCAAGTTTTCCCTCCAAAACTGGAAAGATTTTATGTAGAACAATAATCTTCTTATACATATGTGGGGTTTTTAACATACAACCATCTTTTTGGTTGTTGGCTTTTGTGGTGGTTTTGTTTTGTTTTTTTCCTTATAACATTCTCTTGTGATGTGTGCTTGGTCTTTGACATACCATTATAAATCTAGTAAAATTACCTGTTTATATTATCTTGTAAGGTACAAGAAAAGCACTGTATTACAAGGAAACATTGGACTTGCTGGAAAAGGACCCTTCTAGGTTTATTGAGCATACTGCACAGCTTAGGAAATGGCATCCATAGAACAGTCACTGCTTGTGGAAGCTATATAATAATCATAAGCCATTTTTGTGGTTCATTAGCAGTTAGAGACTATTTTTGAAGGGATGTGTGCAATATACAACATTTTCCCAGAAGCCTATTAAAAAAAAAAAGAAATCTGATTAAAACAGTATCAGAGAAAGCATTGGGAAGTGCTGTTATGACTTGAAATCTCATTAGACTCTAACAAGTTGAAGTCTGGGCAAATTTTATGCTTCAGCAAGTTATGAGGGTCTCTTTGACATTTTCAACCATAAATAATTAGTTCCTGGTGTTGACACTTCAGCTGGCTCCTTCTCATGCAGCACAGTATGTTGAAGCAATCTGTTGGATGCAGATAAGCATTTACTGGAAGTCATTATAAGGTAATAGGAAATTGTTCAGACTTTCACGAAAGCTGAAGTTGAATAACCACAGGAGCAAAAACTACATCTTAACGGTTCAATTGCACTCACAACAAGTTACACTTAGTTATTAATTTAATAATTTATAACTAAGATTATATGATGGTGCGTTTCACTGCTGCGTTACGAATTTGAAGTAAAGTGTGCATAAGTTGAGAATTATGTTATTTTTCCTAGTTCAGTCTCAAACAGGCATGGCAAATAGCATTATCTCCTTCTCAATTTGGACGCATGTTTATTTAGATTATTTAGGTTTATTTAAGGTAGTGATGAATGCAATAAATGTTACTAGTATTTTAATTTCTCTTGACACAAGACAGGAAGTTACCTAGCTTCCTTGACATGTTAATAAGGATATTTATGGAGGTATTGGACTGTTTGCTAGTTAAACACCAGTGTTGTTCTTATTTTAAAACTGAAGTGGAATGAAATAGTTGTGGTCATTGAGCAAATTGGGGCAGGGCCTGAAACAGCTCTCTTCTGCACATTTTGAACTGGAGTGCAGAGTTCTTAACACCAATAAGCTGTTTTCTTCTGGAAAGAATTCTCTTTCTATCAGGGAATTTGGAATATTCCAACTAAATGGATTTCCAAGGAGCTCTGTATTTTTGAAACAGCATTGCTTGGCCAGTGTGACTGGGTGCCTGCCAGACATTGTATCTATACTGGAAGAAATGAGTTACATGTTGCTTTGGATGCTTTCAGAACAAACAGCCTTATAGGACTGGTAAGCTGAATGAGAATGCAACATGTGCATTACAAATAGGCTTAAAATCTAGCTGGCGTACTGGACCTGGCTTACATCACTGAGGGGTTGTGGATGCTGAGTTATGGTCACACAGCAGAAGGATGGTTGGGTTCAGGAAGCTGAGGTCCTGCTCTGACCCTATTCATGGCTATAAATAAGCTCTGCACACAATAACGCTGCTGCATCTGAACAACATGGATTTATACATTGTGGTGAGTGATATCAAAGGAAAAGGATTTCTAAAGAGCTGGTAAGTGATGTTAAATCAGAAAGATTTTTTGGTAAAGAGGTGGTGATTTGACAAGAAAAGATAAAAAGCTTTATCTGTTGCTCAGGAGAAAACGATGCCTTCTGAAAGGAGGAGAAACATGAAGTGAGGTTAATACTAGATATAAAAGTACATGGAAAAAGGAATGTGAGATCTGTAAAAATATTCAGAAACAGAAATTTGAAGAAAAGGGCATTATTACATCTGTATGCATAATGTGAAGTAGTAAAAATAGTTGACAGAGTCAAAGTTAAAATTAAAAAAATCCAAACAACCAATCCCCTCCAAAATATATTAAAAATACAGAAGAAAATCCTTGGACAAATGTCTGGTTCCAACCCACACCCCCCCCCGTAAAATTATGGTTAATTTAAAAAAAGTGCTTGTAAAATAGAAAAATTACTATGTTGAAAATAAGTATTTCTAAGTTTTCAGTTAGAAATTCTGCTTACTTGTTCATATCATATACTCTCTTCAAGTTTTTCCAAACCCAGTAGAAATCAGAGGACATTTATAGGATTATTTGGATAATCTGCACAACACTGAAAGATTTGACTTCATGTTGAAACAGGTCAAGTATTGCTTTTAAAAATGTTAACAACTAATGATGTTTTATAAGCATAATTTTTTATTTAATGTTATTTTTAAGATGATATTTTTACAGGCATTATTACAAACCTGAAGGCCAACTGAGATAGAAGCCTGCAGGATGAAATGGAAATGAAAAAATTTGTTATCATTCCTAAATTGATTAGTCATGATTTTCTTTCCTCACCATAGCTTTTCTTATTAAACAGCCAAGGTTAAATTTTAATGACATTTTATTTGACCTACCAATGCATAAACACAAAAGACAACATAATAATACTCAGTATTATTGAATTAATCTTCAAGAGTTTTAATTCACAACTAGATCCTAGATTGTACTAGCAAATAACGTTAATTACAGGCTAATGTCACTGTGTGTAATACTCCTTCCAACATATCCTTAATTTATGGCATTAATCATCAATGACAAAAATTTTAACCTTTTATGGCCTCCTTTAAATTAATGAAAATGAAGCCTCAGATTACTGCTGTTGATGGCCAATCTGCCAAGCAAAAGAATGTGACTTTCTGTTATGGTTCCTTTTGTGAGGTAAGTTCTGTGAGAATCGGGAAAATAATGTATTTGCTACCTTAATCTAGAGTAAAATATTCAAATAGAATTCTCCATGGAAAGTAAATGCTGGAATTTTCGATCAGATTTCTGAAACAAAATCTTGGTCATCATCTTTTGCTTTCCAAAGAGGAGCTGTTAAATAGTGTGTTCTCAAAACTGAGATACTTAATTTATTTAAATTACTTACATTACTTTAAAGGACAAACGTATCTAGATATTGCAAAAATCAAGAAATAGTATTTATTTTTGTTTTTCACTGGATTTATTACTAGGCTTTTTGGATGTGAGTATAATTATCCCAATATGAAGGTTGGTAGACTAGACCTTTTTCTGAAAATTGTTAATGGTCAATCTGAAAACTACTTCATTTCAGTTTTTGCTAAGTACACCTGCAGCATGCAGCATGGGCTTTTTAGATTGTAAGGCTTCATCTACTTCTGCTGTTTGCTTTCCCTGAAGTTGTTACCTTCTCTTCATGAAGAAACAATGGTTATGGTAGGAGTCATTCAGGGGTCAAAATTAAAAGTTTAGGATGACTCTAGGTGTGTGATAGGCATTAGGAACTAACATAATTTCTTAAGAAACAGAAGTCCTCTACATCTAATGTGCCTTTGGCTCATGGGGAAAGTAACACCTAAACTATTTGAACTGCTTCTCTTTCTAAACAGAGAATGCCTGTTCCTCCCTACCTTCTCCCAGCAATTCCTTTTAATACAAATATGCTTCTAATTGTATGAGATTTTTATGTCTTACATGAAGGCAGAGGAACACTGCTCAGGCTTAGGCTGCCTGCAGCAATGGGCAGAATTAGGTTTTATAATAAACTTTGTGAACCAAGAATGAATGATCAAAAAGTGATAGAAGGATCATATATAATAGTGAACATATTTTCTATGTAGTAGGCAGATGCTGGTCATTACAGGAATGAGTTAGAAACCAGAAATGTGTTTTTTATAAAAAAGTAGAATTTTGGTGTGGGTTTTTTTTTTTGTTATTTCAGACTGGTTTGTTGATGGCTCCTTTTTGGATGAAATATCAATGTTGTAAATGTTTTGTTGCAGTTTCTGTAATGCTTTTATTGAAAACCTTACTAAAAAAATTTAGTCCTTTTACATAAGAGGCTTATCTTTCACTGATAGACATTCCAAACACCATGTGAATGTTTACAAGAATTAAAATGGACAGAAGTGTGTGTAGGGGTTAGACACTGAAAAGTGCTGCTATCAGCTCCAGCTATCCCAGTGTAGATATACTGAGAGTGTAGGTGCACTGAGAAAAGACTGTCAGTTTTACCCTAATTTTAATACCTTGACAAGAGTATCGAGAATGAAGGCTATGCTGGGCAATAGCCTAACTAAAAATTGTTGTTTTCCAGGAGGAAACCTTTTTTCAGTGATGGTTTGTGAGAGTTCTTTGAAATGCGGTATTGCAATAGGATTCACAACCAATCTGTGTGCACAGGGCAGGATTAGCAGGACCTGGGTCATACCCAAGAGACTATATGCTAGAAGTTTCACAAATGATGAATTTGCTTGTCTTGAAAATTACATAGTTGATGCTCCCTGGCTCAGTCAATATTGCGGGTATTGGGCAGTCCCGAGTATGTGGAAATAGTATGTGTCCTGTGAGTTAAAACAAAAGATTAGCTTGTTTTCTTCTTTGTGAATACAGATGAAATATATGAATATGGAATCGAAAGTGATGCCACCTCACTTTGAAAGTTAGATTTAGTTTAGATTGACAGCTGTAATAAGAGTACTTTTAAAAATGTTACTTTCTGATGAAAGCATGTATGTTGTACTCCTGTAGTTGGGTATGTAAGCCTCACAATAATCATAGCTTCAGTTTGTGCCCCTTCTTGGAGTTGCTGGCTTAAATTTGTGTGGGGTTCTGGGAAGGACCAATTTTTTACAGCATGCTGAGCATATTCCATGGTGCAGGCCTGTGTGGGATTACCTGGAAATGACTCAACAATTTTTCTTAGGTCTGTTACTGAAATTTAGTCTGTGGTTTGCTTCTGTGCTTCAACCAGTATTCAGCCTTTATACTCTAAAAATTAGTGTAGATTGAGTGGGAAAGGCTTGAAGGAAGCTTTAATGCTGAAAGTGTCTTCTATGAGTGGGCACATGGAAAACAATTTAGCCTGTTGAAACAATCAGGACTATTTGTGGTAGAAAGGACTATGGAATCTAGCACTTGAAAGGCGAGAAGACAGACACTGAATACCGTACTTAGTTAATTATTATTGTTTTTTATCAAATGTTGGTCTGTCCTTGCCCTATTTAGTTTTGTCATTGCACCTGCACTATTCATCTTGCTTACAAATGTGGTTGTGGGAAGTTGTTTAACCAACTTGTTTGTAGTGCTTCGGAAAATTTGTCTGCTGGCTCTGGTTTAGCTGTGGGGACAGAGAAGTTTCAGCATCTGGTCCAGGACGGGCTTTCTTCAGTTCTGTTTCAAGTTTCAGTGACTTGAATGGGCAGTTCACAATAATATTCTGGGTTCCACATCACTTCCCCCATAACCCTGATGTGTTCGCCTCTACCTCTGTCCTACTGCTTTGCCAGTCTCCAGCTTGTGTTACACCTTCATCTCTTCTATTACTGATCAGCAATGTGTCATGCAGAATAACTGACTACTGTGGATGCAAATAGGACAACATGCATGTTTGAAAGGGGAACTCCAGCAGATTTAAGGGAGTTTTTCATTCTACTTTGCTTTTCCAAATAAAATGCATTTCAGAACTGATGCACTCTCTTAACAAATATGTTCTTACTAGATGCAGAAAGTTTCTGTTGTGCTTTCGCAGTGTTCTAATAAAAAAAAAGTATTCTAAGGCTTGGATTATCAATGGTATATCTTGTAGTCATGCAGTGATGACAGCACATTTAACTTGTATAGCATGGGCAGATATTTTATTTATGTTTTATGCAGAACATAATTAGACAGTAATTTGTGACTTCCAGTGTAAACATTTTAGGAGCTGTGCAGTCAGAAGCCAGTGCTAATTAGTGAGCTGTTAGCTAAACATATATAATTGGGAACAGACTGACAGGCTATTCCAAACAGCAGGCTATTTCTAAGTCCATGCTGGTTTTAAATTATATTTTGTTTAATAGAATTTGGACAATGCATAAAAGAAGAGTTTTGTGACTTGATCTGCACTTTAATTTTTTAAATAAAATGAAACCTTGCAAATAGGAGTGCCAAGCAGGCTAGCTGTGATAATTAAACGGCATTATTAACTAGAAGACTTTCTGGCTGTGCCATTTTCTAATTTCTTTAGAAATGTGGACTCCCTGAAGAGAGTTATAAATTCAAGTGTTACTTAATTATGCTTTAAGAATAAAGGGCACTTTAATCAGCAACCTCTCAAAAGCCCTTGTCTTGTAGCCATTTATTCAAACAATGAAAAAGTCAAAAGATACTTACAATATAATGTCTTCTGAAAGTACTTATTCACAGGCTCTAATTTATGTTGTGGCTGTTCCTATTGACACCTACCCTTCAGTATCAATATAAAAGTATTATTTTAGCAGTTTTCAACTGAGATGTGATTTACACCCACTACAAGGACTTTTCTTTTTTTTTTAACATTTAAAGGAAAACACATAAGATACCTGGGCATTGTGATCATGCTTATGGATAGGGTTGAATTCTGGTAATTATACACTAAAGGACATGTGATATTTGAGAAGGTGGGAAGGGTGGGGAAAATTGAGACAATTTTTAGTTTGAATGGGAGTTTTTATCTGGATTTCTGAGCGAGAGCTGTGTTAGTTTCTTTTTAGGATAGCTCTCTTTGGAAGCTGGGAGAAGAACTGATTTAGGTGCGGGAATGGTCCTGTGAGATTGGTAGAATGCTGGTGGGTGTGGGGAAGTTCTCTCTATAAGTGCAGGCTCAACTCAGCCTCTTGCAGGAGCTATTGAGAATGAGGTAGCTTGTAGTGGACTTTAAAATTTGTATGGAAATCTCCATGTGTAGAGAAGAATCACTTGCACAGTGAAGAGTAATTTCCAAGACTCAAAGGAAGAGAGCACTCATTTTCCAAAGGATTTATCTTTAAGACTCCATTTTGGAATAGATAGTGATCTGCTCTGCTGCTGTTCCAGGGCAGTGGAACATGAGTGGAACTTGTGCTATTGCATGAGTGAACTGACTGCACTTGTGCAAACAAATGAGTACCAGGGCTGACACTCCATGCCACAGGAGATTCTTCATGCCCCCCCAATAACAACGGCATTGCTTAATTCTTCTCTGATTGGTACGTTTAAGTAATTTACCATGTGATAGAGGGCTATAACAAGTGTACTAGTCTCTACTCAGCACAGTTTCTGGTATCCAAATTCTATAATATATGTTTTGTTTTGGTTTATTCTCCATATGCTGTTTAACCCAGCGTGTATCATTTTATTTTGTGTTCTGAAATAAATAAGTGGAGAGAAGAACTGACCACACAACCCCCGGATTAAAAAATTCTATTGAAGAAACTAAATCTGAGGATGTCCTTTCTTGTAAGTGTGACTCCATATATTTAAATTAATCTTGACATTTTGGTTCAAGCCTAGTCTGTATTTTGGCTTGTTAAATGGGCATGAATCCAGTTTAATTGCATACAACTAGTAAATTGTTTGGGTTTACACCACTGTTACTGAGAGAATCTTTTGGAACCAGAAGCTCTTAGTATCTTTGTAGTCCTGGACTGGTCAAAATGTTAATTCACATCTCTGTTACCCTAAGATCTAAATGTATCTTTGCTGTATAACTGTGAGTATGGATTTGCCCTTAGAATATGAACTTTCTCATTTGAAGTTTTACAAATAGTGATTCTGGTTCCTAAGCAAAAAATACCACTTTTCCCAACTCTGTCTACAGAGATTGTAATCTAAATTGTTGTCAGTTGTTGTCTGGATTATATCCATCCCTTAAAGCATGATACGTTATAACTGGTCGTCTTTAAACAGATATTAAATACTTGGGACTTTATGGCTGCTGTATTTTTTGGTTTTTTTCCTTCTCATTAAAGATAAGCTACACCAGTATTGATAGAAATATTTCTAAATGGTTTACTGCTCTTGTAACAGTGCATTTTCAATAATAATTAATTCTCAGCTTTCATAAATTCACTGGGATTATAAAGGGATTAGTTGGAGATTGATTTAAACATTTTTAAAGCAGCATAAAAAGTTGTTCAGAAGTTTCTGAAGAATGTGTATAGATGAAGTCCTTCCTTGCTGCCTGCCTTCCCGCCTTCAACAGTGCCTTAGACACTTTGTGGAGCAATCTGCTGTGCCTTTCATTAACCAGGCCTAACTCACGAGAATATTTGTGCAAAGGGGTATGGCTAGCCTGTACTGAAAAATTCTTGGCATTAAACTGTGCCTCCTTGAAAATGCAGTGTGCTTTGGATTCTTTTACCACCTGCTGGTGCAGGATTTATTGAGTAACTAAGCTGTCCATATTCTTAGTGGGATTTTTGGTGTCTTAATTTTGCAATCTGCATGAAGAATAATTTACTAAATCCACAAAAATCTCTGGGATGCCTTCATGTAACTTGAGCTATATTCAGAGTTTCTAGTTTCTCTCCTGAATCTTAATGTAGTTGCAGAAATCCTTTGTTTATAAATAGTTCAGAAGGGACCTCTGGATGTCATCTGGTCCAACTCCCTGCTCAGAGCAAGGGCAGCTTTGTTGCACCACGTTGCTCAGGATCTTTTTTTAATAAGTGTTTCCAAGGACAGAGGTCCCATAACCTCTCTGGACCTCTTTTCCAGGGTTTGTGTGCTCTTATGGTGAAGATTTTTTCCAGCCCATCTAATTAGAATTTTGTTTGTTTGAAGATTGTGACTGTTGCCTTTTGGTGCATCCCTCTGAGGCTGACTTGTGACTTCCCAATAAACTCTTAAACCTTTAGCTGATTGAAGGCTGCATTTAGATACCCTTAGCCTTCCATTCTTCAGTCTGTACAAACCCGCATCCTTCAGCCTCTTCATGTACCTCAATTGCTCCAGGCCCCTAGCAATTCTGAATCATATTGACAATTTTTAGCCTTTCAGTTGCCGTTTTCATACAGCCACACAAACTAGGGTGCTTTAAAAAAGAGGCTGGGTTGCTGATTTAACTAAATACAACAATGTAGGTTATAATTTCCACAAGCCCATTAAAGAACTCCAAAAAAAAAAAAAAAAAGAAAAAAAAGAAGGTATTTGGAAGATTTTTACCATATTCCTTTTTGCTAAGAGATTTGTTTCCACTCTGGGTATGTACTCAGGTTTTAGTATCAGTGAACGCAGTGATTTTTTTATAGTGAAAACTGAAGATGTTTGCCCTGTATCAGCATTGAACATTTAGTACACAGCAATACATTAAGTCAGTTAAGACAGTTAATGTCACTTTGTTGCATCACTGCTGTGAGGTTACCTCAGTGTTATACTGGTTAACTAATTAAAAAATTAACTGTTTCAGCTGACAAATATAAAGGTATATTTCTGTGCGAATAAGATGTTTGTTACCTGAAAAAGAGTTTGTTCTTACTGTATTCTTGTTGCAAAATACAGAAGCAGTGTATAAGGGATGTGTCCTGTGACTTCATTTGTATACAAAAGCCATTGTTTATTACAGGTTGTGGTTAGTGTTTGATGCTTCTGTTGTTTTCTTTGTTATTTTCCTATGCATTTGTTCATTTTTTGTCTCAAGCGCTACATTTGACATTCAAATGTAAATGCCACTCATACTGGAGAGATGCTCCTCATAGTTACATCCTTTTTGATCAGTTAGGTTTACAAGTTTACGCCATTGCACTGTTGACTTGCTGTGAGAAGACAGGTGGTTTTTTTAACTTTGTACCTCAGTTTAGAATAAGATACCTTCTTGATTTTCCAAGAAGAGAAATCTGAAACTTCTTCAGGTTGTAGTTGAATTGATAACATCCAGTAATCGAAGACAGCTATTCACTTGTGCTGCAGTCCTTGTTCCATTCTAAATTACAGATAGTACATTTTGCAGCTGAATTATCATCTTATTCAAAAAAAAAAAAAAAGAAAAAGATTAAGAACACTTGTTCTCAGAGCCCTTTTAGTTCACTTTGACAAATGGCTCAACGTCATTTTCAATAATGACAGTATGCATGAAAAAGTAATGTATTTTAAGGTCACTTATGGTGAATTATGTAAGTAGTGGCTACTGAGCTATTAATCAAGTAAGAACTGTTAGAAGTCATTGAAGCGGTGTTTCCAGGATGGTCTTCTGTCTCCAACTATTTCTCTGTGTGTTGTGATAAATGGGATTTTGCAACAATGATTGGTTGAGCTAGCTCAGTTTTGGTTGTGAGAATCATGGGGTTTCCCCCCTTCTGTTCAGGTAAGAAATAGAAGTTTCCTTCCCCAGCAGAGAACACTTTTGCTGCAGTTGGCTTTGTAGTTTTTTATCTTGCCAAAGACCCCTGGAAATAAATCAATAAGATATGATTTTGTACTTGATATTCTATATGGACACCATGAGTGACACCATAATTACAGGTTTTTGCATTGTTTATGCTTCTCCAAAACTGTATCTAAGTGCTCTGAACCTCTGGCTAGGTTTTATTACAGCATAGAATTGTATTTACCCATTAAGGACTCCAAGTGTATTTGTGCTTTTCATAGCTGATAACACTGTTTGTTTTATTTGTAATTCAATAACTGATTTAATGAATAAGCTCCAAATCAGGTTTGTAAAGAATGTGATTTTGCAGTTTTTGAGCATCTACATGGAAGTATCCCATGCTGAGCTTCTGTGTATTTCTTTACTTGGTGTTGAGGGGCATGGCTTAATAGTCCTCTTCTCTCATATTTACAAAACACATTTCTCCAAAGCAAAAATTGCACCAGTGGTATAATAATATGTACCTATGTATTATTACTAGCTTCCTTGGTGCTGGTCTCCTTGACATACAAAATCACATAGAAATGCATATATTCCATCAGTATATTTTATTGGGGACAATTGGATTATAGAGTACCATGTTTTTTAAAGAGGAGTACCATGTTTTTTATAGAGGAGATGTTTTGAAACACTGTAGGCTGTATTTTTTTCAGTGATATGAATTACTCTTCCTTCATTGATTTAATGGGAGATGAGATATTTTATATCAGCTGAGTATCTATATATTAACTAAAAGCTTTTGTAAAGAAATTGCTAATAGTATTATTTTAAGAACATACTGGGAAGGCATAGGAGGGTTTGTTGAGTAGAATTGTTAAAACATAACAGATGGGATGGAGAGAAATAATTAATCTAAAAATGCCTCTTGTCACTTTTGTCTTTCTTTGTAATGTTTCTTTGATATTTAAAAAGAGGCAATTAAGATTTCATCATCACAAATGCTTATTGTAGTAGGACAATTTAAGATAACCAATTAGAAATATTAACAAAGGAATATATGATGAGCTGTTCATTGGCAAGACAAATACACAACAATGAATTGTGTCCATGGAGTACCTTGAAATATTTTCACAAATTAGATCCATGTAACTGTAGGTTTCTAAGAAAATAATCATAATGACAAAAAGCTTAGGCATTTATTTATGTATGTAGTTTATGGCTTGTAATTATTTATAAATCTTGTTTGGTCATTCAGTGTATACTTTGTGGATTTCAAAATGATTTAGTAGTGAAGGCAAACATCATTTATGGCTCCCACTAAAGACATAAGAAATAGATTTCTGAAATGAATTGTCCAAGTACGTTTCTACAGCAAGTCAATAGCAGAATGAGAGAACTTCAGATTCCACTTTCAAAATAATGGGAGAGTTGAAGTATTCTTTCCTTAAGTTTTCAAAGTTTGTCTTTTATTTTTATTTTTTACCTCTAATGTGCAAGCTGGGAACATACAATTCTGAGAAAATGGAATTGCCACTGAGGACGTCAAAACAGCAGGCCTGTTGAGGCAGTAGCTGTTAAAAGTTATCCAAAGGCAAACTTAATTTTATGTCCTCAAATTTGTCATGTGACTTCTTGTTGTTAAGAGAAAGAAATGCTCAGATGAAGAAACAGGTTCTTCAAGAATCTGTCCTAAATCGAAATACATGTTTAATTAAGCTTTACTTAAAATTGTGAAGCTTCATCTATTAGTGTCTTGGGCTGTGTTACATAATCCTGATTACAAGTATAATTCTGGAAATTTTAAAACCTTAAGTTGAATTTTGACATGGTGGTGGGGAAGCCTAGACTTGCGTTTTTAGAAAATAACAGTTGGGATTTGTGAAAGTTTTAATTGTGTACATTTCTATATTCCTGCCTGGATTCTGCACCCCTCAAATCACTGAATTCCATATTCTTTTGGAGAGTATGGGTGCCCAGACTAGTGAATCCATGTTTTTCCATGCTCTCAATATAATATTTTTCAAAACAAAACTTCTGTTACCTGTTGACTGAAGAACCTTATATGCAGGAGACAGTAAATTTCTGAGCCCAGCAGTCTCACTCAGGCTTTCATGGGTGATGTCAGAGAGGATGATTCAGGTGAGAGAATGGAGGGTCTTGGTACATGAAATACTTTATTCTTCTACATTTGGTTTTGTCTGGACTGGTAACCATGAAAAGTTATGAAACAAAGGATCAAAGTGTATTGCTCCCAGTAACTATGGTACTTTAGTCTCCAGGGTTGACTATCCAGAATGTGGAAAACAGTGGCATACTTTTATTTCTTTTTTCAGACACAAGGATTACTTGTTTCTTCTGTTATGCTTTCTACAGGTGGTTAATGGATTCTGAGCTTCCATATCCTGTGCCTTGGAAAAAAAACCCCAAACCAAAATGGTCTGCTTGGATACTAAACTGGTTCTCATCACAGTCACTGGAGTGTTTAAAGAGTGCTTTAAAAAAACCTTTCAAGAACCTTCTGTTTACAATGGATAGATGTGGAGATTTTATTAGGATTTCAGATAGTTCTCATGTGGACAAAATAAAGATAGAAACCTGTCACGGAGTAGGCTTTCTAAATAGATTGCTTTTCAGATGGCCACTTAGGAGCAGGCATCATAAAAGCCAGTGCAACGCATACAACTTTTCCAAGGTATTTAGAGATGACTGAAGTGCTAATGGACACTTTTACAATAATGTCTATGCACTTTAATTTCCACTGTTTTTCAGATGAAATGAAATAAATAGGTGGTTTTAAAAGTCATATGCTTGACATGCTTTTGTGACTCCTGTTAATTAACAACAAG
>NW_009917527.1:0-290 GCF_000696875.1 Nestor notabilis | reverse complement strand
TCCCTAGTTCTTAGTTCCTGGTTCTGCTTTTCTGGTGTCATAATTTTCAGTTTCTGGATGCTGACATAATTTTAGTCTCCTTGGACAGCCCGAGAGCTGGCTCAGTGAACAGGACCTTATGGGTATGATTTGTGCACATTTTAGTGCACATCCCAAGTACATGTGTTGGGTCTAAGGAAGTAAAGTTCACATAGGTACCAAGGAATATAGCAAGTGGAGGTAATACTTAAAATAATGATTGCCTGGACAAATATGGTGTGCAAGATCATAGAATCATAGAATAGTTAGGG
>NW_009917526.1:0-1132 GCF_000696875.1 Nestor notabilis | reverse complement strand
CACGGGGCCTGTCTCCTCTCGCGAGAGAGCCGAGAACGCACAGTCCGGAGCGGGGAAGGCTGGTCTTGTTTGCGTGTTTTGCCGCCATTTCTCGTTCCTTCAGCTGAGGGCAGTCCTCCCTGGGTCAGGGCGCTTCAGGGAGGCAGGTGGCCTAACCCGGTGTCCCGGACCAGAAGGGACCAGAGGTCCCCGCTGTGTTTAACTCTCGTTGAGAGACAGGCGGTATAGCTGTTCCCAGACCTGGCTGGAAGCCAGGAGGTAGCGAGCGATCGTTTCAGGTGTGTGTGGGCCTGATAGAGTCGCGGTGAACCACCTTACTGTGCGGAGGTGGCGGGCTCGTTTCTCCCGAAGCAGCTTCCCGCAGATTGAGCATCTTAAGCCCATGTAGCAGAGCTTGTTCGATGGAGCTGCCCGGATAGAAATGGTGGTTTGGTTTTTTTTTTCAGAAAAGAAATAGGTGAGCTTGCAGAATGTGCGTAGTTGCACAATTGCAAAGTACGGGCTGTGATAGCTGTGGGATATGAATGGAGCTGAAGTCCAACATACTCAGTCCAACGTGTTCACGTCCAGCAAAAGTTTACTTGTAGTTCATGTGGGAGCTGGATTTCCTCACAGATAGAGCAGTATAATGTATGTATGTCCAAGTACTTCAGGTATGAATTAGATCGTCTCAGAATCTGGGAAAATTTGAATAAGATCTTTTACAAATTTGCATTTTGATTTTCAGAATACTAGACAATGTGTAAAATTAATACTATGCTCACATTCCCTGAACTGCACCAGCTGAACGTTGCAGTGTGTGATTTTCCTGTCACTAGTGCAGAGCGCTGGTAATAACTCTGGCACAGTAGTGTTTTTGGTGATATCCAAGAAACACTTCAAGCCGACAGAAATAAATGTGTCCTTTCCTATGAATTCAGGATCATGCATGTAAAGAGCAGTAAAGAACGATTGGCTCAGTGAGATCTGTGCCTTCTTTTCAAAGGGAGATTAAGAAAAGCAAGGCAAGGCAGGGTGGGGCAAAGCAGGCGGGGTGAGGCAGGGCGGGACAAGGCGGGCCGGGACAAAGCGAGGCGGGGCGAGGCAAAGTGGGGTGGGGTGGGGCAATGAAGGGAGGGGAAGGGCAAGGCAG
>NW_009917525.1:1715-2016 GCF_000696875.1 Nestor notabilis | reverse complement strand
CTCCCCTCGGCCGCGCCGCGCGTGCGAGCGGAGCTGCCGCACAGCACCGCGAGCACCGGGGCAGAGCAAACCCTCCCGGTGCTGCCCAGGGCCTGCGGTTGGGAGCCAAAAAGCTTTTACAGCCTCTCAGGCCTCTGCCTGTAAAGTCCAACGCCGCTCATAAAACATTAAGAGGCGCAGCATTACTGGAACACTCTCCAAAGGGACCTGGAGGGCGACGAGACGGTTTAGAGCGATTATTACACATCCTGAGCAAAATTGTTCTCTGCAAACCACATCGAGCCCCTTATAGATTTCCATG
>NW_009917525.1:0-1650 GCF_000696875.1 Nestor notabilis | reverse complement strand
CGAGGCAACTTTGTCTTATTATGGTGTGGAGACTTGTGTTCTTGTTTGTTTTGGTCTTTCCCCTCGCATTGTTTGCAGGAATGGGGAACATGCAGCTGCTGCTTGATTTACAACTGACGCTTCTGCCAGCAGTGGGGCCTCCCCCAGCCCCTCGGGGTGTCCTGGGCCCGTGCAGGGGGTTCACCTACTCAGGGTCCTCAGGTCAAACCCTGCCATGCACATGGGGTTACTTCTGGCTTTAACTCCTCCATTTCCCACTTGGGTGGGAAGCTTTCCCCCCCTCTTTTCCTTTTAATTTCTCATCTTGAACACTATAGAGTCATGGAATGGTCTGGGTTGAAGGGACCTTAAAGCTCCTCCCGTTCCACCCTCCTGCCACGGGCAGGGACACCTTCCACTAGCCCAGGTTGCTCGGTCTCGCTTTGGGTCGTCGCTCCCTTCTGCATCGGGAATGTCTCTGCCCATGCCGCGGGTCTCCGGATCCCCGGCTTCCAGAAGCGCCAGGATCGGCTCCAAGCGCAGCCATCTCCCGGCTTCATGAACCAATTAACACAGAACTTTCCTCCAGAAGAGTAAATAACGTTTTCTTGCAGCGAGGCCAGGATTTAGCTGGGAACATCCGCAGCCGCGCCGAGCGCTCCCCTCCCCGGCCTCAGCCTCCTGCTTCCCAGGGCCCCGGTCCAGGGCTGGGCACGGGTTCCTGCAGCCTGCTTTTTCCTGAAAGGAGGAGCGTCCTGCCCTGACTTGCTGAACCCTGGGAAGTCCCTCAATGGAGAGAAGGGACCCTTGGGTACTAGACTCAGAGTTCTCAGAAAATCCAAGCCCTTTTCTCCTCCCACTGTCATTCCCAAACCCAAAGACAAGTTGAAATCCAGCCAGCCCCAGTGCACATCCCTCCAGCGGGGTGTGGAGCTCCAGGTTTCTGGAGAGGCGCTGGGTCCTTCTGGCACAGATCCCTTTGGGCCAGGATCTTGTGTTGTTCTGTGTCCCCCCCCGCGCGGGGGTAAGGCCCACGCAGCTGAAGTTGTGGCAATCTCCTCTTTCCCATGAGTTCATC
Source organism: Nestor notabilis (assembly GCF_000696875.1). NCBI lineage: Eukaryota > Metazoa > Chordata > Aves > Psittaciformes > Psittacidae > Nestor > Nestor notabilis. Next base: position 593 of record NW_009917525.1, on the reverse strand, counting down.
TCGTAATAAATCGCACCAGCCCTGTGGAGGGGGAGGAGGAGATTGAAAGATGTTTATGGAATTAATTCCCCAAAGGAAATCGCCTGGGGGAGGGTGAATGGGGGGGAAGAGTCGGGAATTTTTCGGTCACAGAAGATAGGTTTTTGTTGTTGTTGTTGTTGTTTTTCGGAGTTTGTTGGATGGAAAAAAGTCTGCAGAACAGCTTCAGTGCTGGGAAACAACCGGTTTCCCTCCTCTAAGGAAGAGTTTGCTCCCTGTGCATGCTGCATGGGTTGTCCTCTGCCAGCCTGGGGTTGGAAGGGACTGTTCCCGTCCCATGGGACATGCCACGGATTCCACGTGGTTCCTCCAGCACTGAACCTAGTCGCTGGTTTGACTGGGATGTGTCTTTGGGAAACATCCCATCTCTTTGAGGGAGATGGGGAGGGTCCCCCGGATCCCTCAGGAGTTTCCCCTAACGCCTGTTTAATCCCATTCCTCAACACTCGGTGCTTTCTGCGGGGTCCTGCAGCTCTCCTCCCCCCTGCTGTCCTCTGAGCAGCGTTCAAAGGGCTGCGAAATACTCGTGGACAAAAATAAGAGGAAAAACATTA
>NW_009917524.1:0-14992 GCF_000696875.1 Nestor notabilis | reverse complement strand
TTGCCGGCTGGGTTTGAACCACGACAGCATGGTATTGCCTAGGCTTTTTAAGTTTAATGAAGCAGCTACTCTGCTGCTGAATATTCTTATTAAACAGTCTCAGCATGGATTTTAAAACTAAAATGTTGCTGATACCATAGTCTCCTTGGAGAGTCCGTGGCTGTTATTCTCTTAAAAACCCTGCATCTTTTATGTGTTAATGGTTTTTAAATCAGCCGTTTGCTTCATTTTCATTCTAATGAGGGCCAGTCTGATTTCCCCTATAAGCTGTCTTATCAGCTTCCAGTTTGCTCTCTGGGGTATGTGTGGTCTGAAAATAGCTTAAGTAATCCTGTAAAACAAACACTTTGCAAGCATTTTCCTATTTTAGATGCCTCTCTAAGAATATAAGTCCCTGTGTGAAAACTTGCATGTTTGCGGTACAGTATCCTCATCGCATCCTCACATGCTACAAAGCCTTACTGCCAAAGACATCCATCCATTCGGGATACTTCAGAAAGTTAACACTGCTGTTTGCTGAAATCCAGTGAAATCAAATTACAAGATTGCTGCTGCTGTACTGGTACTACGCAAGTAACAGTGGTGTCTGATGCAAAACGCTTTTTCTTGAGGGTTAAATGCAGTGCAGACAAACATGCCTGATTTCAACATGTGAATATCACATGCAGTAAGCTCTAGCATTTACATGTGACTATAGCCAAGTGTCTCAAGTCATGCTAGGAAGTCTTTCTGCCTTTTGCAGAGGGATTAGTCCACCCTGTATGTATGCTGTTGGTAACAAACCTGGAGAACAAGCTTGCAGGCACATGGGCCGGTGTTCTGCCTGTTGAGCCAAGCAGCCTCCTTTCACCAACAGGCGTCCCCACCAAGGAGCATCACACAAAGGTATTGAGAATTTACGTTTCCAGGCTCTTTCAGGTTGTCAGCATAACCTTTGCTTTCCAATTACCACAGTTAAAAGCATCATACAAAATACACTTTAAGTGACGGAAGAAAAAGCGAAGAAGAGAGGAAAGACACGGGGAAGCTATGATTTCTACCTCACCTTGTGTCATAAATTATTACTGCACACAGGCTGTTATTAAGCAGGTCTATGTGACAAAAGCCCTATACAGGATTATTTGTCAGGCCTGTGCTCTGCATGAGTTGGTGATGGAAGGCACTTAGCAGCAGTGGAGTGTTTTCACAGGGGATTTGGAGATCATCGGTCATTTTCTCCTGTGATAACATTGATGGACAGGGGCAGTCTTTAAGTTTAAAAGCACACAGTGCAAAGATTGTATATTCCTTTGTAGCATTTGGGGGAGGAAGAGACAAAGTGGTTCAGTCTTTCCATTTATCACTCATAACTTCAGGAGTCTGCAGAGAACAAAAAAAAAAAGGAGCACAGAGCCCCGGGTTGCTGTTTTTCCATGACACGTAATGCTGTAAGCTTCCCTGTGGCCATTTGGAGGGCTGGGCCAGGGAGGGGACATGTTATATCTCACACCTGGTATCGATCAGTGTGGCAGAGTTGCAGACAGGGAAGGACGTGATCCTTCACTCTGCCTTACTGCCCTGTACCCTGTCTTCTGTAGATGGGGACCTGCTGCCCACCACCATGAGGACGAACCACAGCAGATACCTGCCAGGAGTCCCACCTGAGTACCTGCAGCCCTCAGCACCCACCAGCAAGACCCTGCCCAGAGTCACCGGCAGCGGCTGCCTGGAGAATGTCACGCCAGTGTCCGCCAAGGATGGGCAGCTGCTCTCCTCCGTCGTGCGTACCCTCACCACACAGAGGTATGTGGGGGGTGGCACGAACCCCTTCCCTTCATGGGCTTGCACAGGTGCTTGAAGGGGAGATGCAGTGGTGTGTTTCATGAGGGCTTACCATGGTACACTTACAATTAAATCCTTGTCCTAACTTTGTAATGATTGTGCTACATATATAATTAAACCCTCACCATTACACTTGGTGAAGAATGAGGAAGCAAGCTGTCTAGGGATGCTGCTGCTCAAGCGTGCCAGCTGCAGTAATTTGCCCTGATAGATAGTGGGAGCCTCCATCAGGTGCTGGCTGGCATGGGATGCAGTGTTTAGCCTGTGTGATGCTGCCAGCACTTCCACAGCAAGTTTCCTTCACACTTCCCAAGCCAGTGTGGTTAGCTGACAGACAAGCTGTTTCTAGCAGAGGTGCACGAATGAGTGTTGCTTCTTCAGCTAGTGCAAGTGATTGAGAGTGGCTCTCTCTGTCAGTTTAGAATGGCAGATTTCAGTGGTGAAATATACACTGAAACTATACCCTTTGAAAGCCTGCTTTGGGTTGGCTTTGTTTTCATCAGAAGCAAGAAAGGATGCTTAAGGGCTTGACCATATCTAGACTTGATACTTGGGTCAGAATGAAGTTCTATTTCACTGGTGTGAGGCTGGAAAGACTGCATGGATCTTGTAGTAGCCCTCAATTTTCACAAAACAACAAATAATAATAATTCAGTTCACTGCACTCGTGTGAAGGGTGGAATTATTAACTGCTGCTGCATGTGCGATGTGACACCTGAAAGGCTGTCTTTTCCCCGTGACTTGTAGCAACTCTTTTAAAACCTGTGCATTTTGCACAGCTCAGGCGTGTGTGCAGAGTATCAAGCACAACTTCTTGCTGTTTCACCAGGCAGGTTGAAAGGAACAAGCTGGCTTCTTTAGGCTTTCCTACAGTTACACCTGAGTGAGGTCTAGCCGGGGCATCCTGCAAAGATCCAGAAGAGGGACAGAGGGAACAGCTGTGTGCCACCATACACTACCTGCTAATGAGGTTTTGTCAGTGACAGTGAGAAAACTTACTTCTCTGAGGAGATCACCTGAGTACGTGGTAGGAAGAGTTGTTTCCAAGACCTCAGCCAAGAGATTGACTTTCTCAGCCTTGGCAGTCGGGGCTGAGTTGGAGCTGCAGTGAAGTTCATGGTCCAGCAGCACCGATGCTTGTAGCCTGCTCCTGCTTTCCTCCTGATGCCCTAAGCCTGAGCACCCTGAGAAGGCATGTGCTGCCTTCCTTTCAGAAAAAATTGCTCTGTAGATTCGAGAATCTTAGTAGTTAAAATCAAAGTCCTTATGTTTTCAGTGTCAGGAGGAGCACCCATCTCCTTTGAACATTAGGACACCACCACCAGGAAAGTGGGTGCTTTGGGGGAGGCAGTGCAGGAGAAATAGCCACAGGCAGCAATGAGGGAGGGTTGTGTTCGGATGCTTCTTGAGCTGCTTATGAGATGTTGCCCGAAAGAGAGGGAAGCCCTCCCCAGGGACAAGAGCATCCTGCGTGCACACACCTGCCTGAAGTTGTGGCCCTGCTTTCAGACCACTGTAGGGCAAGTTGTGCTGTTGTTTCAGGTCCAGTAGTCCTTTGCTGTTGATTACTGAGAACAGCTTACCCTATAGGTCAGGGGATCATTACTAGCATAAGAGATTGCTACCCTGTAGCTCAAAAGGGACGGCACAGATCGTCACTGGCATAAGAGGGGACCAGCTGAGCCAGGTTTAAAACTTCCCTGATATATTTAGAGATTTCTTGAGGTGGAAAATAGGAAAGTACAGAAATCCTTGGTCATCTGTCTTTTATGTGCCACTCTGATGTTTTTCACTCTCCCTCTCTACTTTCCCCCCACAACAGAAGAGACATTTTAAACAAGAATACTGAAGTGCCTGCAACCATCAGCCAGCAGCTTGGTGTACCAACTGCAGAACGAAGTTCACAAGCTGCAGATGTGTCCCAGTTGTTAATTTGTGACATGCAGAGAGAGAAGGTAGATCACAACAATTTTCCCTCCTCCTCCAGCAGCCCCTTTACTGATCAGCCGATATGCAGGATCTGCCATGAGGGCAGCAGCCAGGAAGACCTGCTTTCCCCTTGCAAATGTACAGGGACATTGGGGACCATTCACCGCAGCTGCTTGGAGCACTGGCTGACATCTTCAAACACCAGCTACTGTGAACTCTGCCACTTCAGGTTTGCAGTGGAGCGCAAATACAGGCCATTGGTGGAGGTCAGTACATGGGGCATGTCCCCAAAACCTTATCTTTAATGTGGAAATCATGTTTATTTCTACATAGGCAACACAAAACCCTTGCAGCTCTGCCAAAGCAAGATGTGAGTTTGGGGATTGGCATAATGAGGGCAAGAGGCCAGGGAAAGGGCAGAAATAACAAGACTCTTGTTTTGAAGTTAATCAAATCAAGTGAGAAGAGTGGGATCGATGGGTTTACTTCACTGTAAACTTGAGTGAAGGTGTGGAGAACAGTGTGCAGTGAATTCCTAGTCTACCAGCCAACGGTAGAGGATGGAAGAGAGGTAAGTAGCAATTTCTGTGGAATGAGACAAGCATCAGTATTAAATATAGGTCAAGAGTATATTTTCTCCTTGCTTTTGAGAGAGCGGTAACAAACCAAGGAGCCTTAGAAACGTAGTTTCCTTGTCAAGCCCACAAGAAGGAGTAGTTCTTACTCAGTGTCTGGCATATTCAGCCGTTTGTAAGTGACTTTTTGACCTCCTTCGCCTGTGTACGAGACTCAACAGTGAATTTGACCATTATTTCTCCCACAATCCAGGTGTTCTGTGACTGCATAAAGTTTGCCAGGTTTGGGTTTTTCCTCAGGGGAAAAAAAAACAAAACAAACAAAAAAACCCAAATCACTATCTTTACGTGGTTAATGATCTTTTGCCTCCCCTATTTTAATTTGAAAAAAAACCTGTAAAAATTACGGTTTATGTTGGAATTAAAAGTGAATTACAGATTACATATTTCAGAAGTAATGAGAAGCATCTTATTGTATCAGCTGGTGACACAGGCACTTACATGCTAAATTTGGGTTCAGGACAGTGTCTTTCCTGTGCATCCTCATTGCTCCTGTGAACTGTAGCAGACTGATTGGAGGAGATATGGTATTAAACGTAAGGGAGGGGGGGCAGGTCTTATGTTGCTTTTGTTCACAGATGAGAGGATACAGGTGTCCTGGGTTCAGCTACAGCAGTCATTTTTTCTCCTTCTTAGTAGCTGGTGCAGTGCTGTGGTTTTGACTTTCAGTCTGGGAACAACGCTGATAACACCCATGTTTTTAGTTGTTGCTAAGTAATGTTTACTCTGACCAAGGACTTTCTCAGTCTCATGCTTTGCCAGAGAGGAGGGGAAGCCAGGAGGAAGCAGAGGCAGGACACCTGACCCAAACTGGCCAAAGGGGTATTCCATACCACAGCACGTCATGCCCAGTATATAAACTGGGGAGAGTTACCCGGAAGGCCCAGATCGCTGCTCGGGTCGGGCTGGGTATCGGTCGGCGGGTGGTGAGCGGTTGTGTCCTTTTCCCTTGTTATTCCTCTTATCATTATTACTGGTAGCAGTAGTGGTTTGTATTTTACCTTAGTTACTGGAGAGCTGTTATCTCAACTCGTGGGAGTTACATTCCTCCGATTCTCCTCCCCATCCCTCCGGGAGCGGGGGGAGGAAGGAAAAGGGGGGGAGTGAGCGAGCAGCTGCGTGGTTCCAAGTTGCCGGCTGGGCTTAAACCACGACAACAGGATAAAACTGACTAGTGGGGAGTGGGTCAGAGGCCCATGCAGAAAGAGAGTGAGCAATTCTCACTGAGGACTACCAAAACTGCTTATGCTGGATTAAGGAATGTGCATTTTGTGTCTAAGCATAAGAATATCTTCATTTTTCCTTAGGATCAGGAAAAAGGAGACGCATGACACAGTATTTAGCACAAAACCTGTAGTCTTGTCAATCTTTAACCAGAGCAAGCCTAGGCCAGCTGTGTTTGATTGCTTGTTGTTTGATGCTTCTAGCAGGACTTCAGACTCCTACAGGAAGCTGCTCCCAGCTTGAGAAATGCTGCTGCTGAGTACTGTCAGGCTGTTAGGGACTCAGCAGCAAAATCTTTGTGACTGATTCTTTATCACCCTCCAATGAGGACGGTAACGTCTTTCGGACAGCTGCTCTGAGCCTGCACCAAGCAGGTTTCCGTTGTGGTTTTGGTGCAAGGACGATGCTGCTCTGAATTTGCTTTCTGTAAAGAAAGATAAGTGATGCTGAGGCAGTGCAAAGTAAACAGTTCGATTTTAGAGTCCAACTTCTTCAAGCTGTTCCCTTGCAGCAGCTGCTCATGAGGCCTGCTTTACACAGATGGGACATGAGCTAATGATAATTGGAGAACTTGAAAGCAAAGCTAACCGTGCCGAGGCTGGGGGAGTCTGGTTGCTTGATCATTCCCTGGTAAAGTGAGGCTTATTTTTGGCAGAAGAAGTAATAAATAATAGCAACAACAACAATAATAATGACAATAAGAATGGTAAAGCTGTCTTTTTTTCTCAGCTGGACTAATAAGAATCAGGTGCAAGAATATTTCTGAACATACTACACATTGTTAATTGATATTTTTGTCTTTGTTACCTAATCTCTTCCTGCTTCTCAGCTACTATACCCACAATATTTTAGTACTGTAATCAACTATTACATGCAGTTGCACAAAAGGTCATAAAAAAAAAGCAAGTTACTTTTTTTAAGTCCATTGTGATCTTACACAAGTATGTTTTCAGTTTAGAAGGGAATTGAAGCTGTACTTTTGAAGTTGAGAGCAGCAGAGACAAAGAGTAACTAAGATGACTTGTACACAAAGGGACAAATTAAGCAGAAGGATACGAGTCAAAGTTTTTTATTTGTTAGTATAATTTAAGCTTGTCCTTAAATTTGTGCTTATTTAATAGCCAGTGCTTTGAAATAAAAAGAACCCCCTGCAAATAGTAACAGCAAATCTGAAATTTCCCAAAGCATGACTAAAGCAGAAGCAAATTTCCAGATTCCCACATCTTCTGTGTCCTATAAACACTGTCGTATTCCTGCATTACTTAGAGCATTAGGGCATGGAGGGAAGTTTATCATCAGGTATAGTAGGACAATCTTTCACAAGAACCTGCTGTAATGTTTGGTCAAATGACAAGCCAGAGCAGCCACCTGCTTTTAACTCCATTGTGCGTGTTTATGTGTGTGGAGTCAGAGTTCTCTTCATTTAGTGAGATAATTAGTTCTCCAAAGATTCCTCTGAACTAGATAATGGAAGTGGTAAACAGTCCTTTCAGTGGAAGTGATGAGTTTATCAATGCATTTAAGGAGGCCAAGAGGGACTATTATACTCATAAAGTCATTTGTAAAGCATTGTCTATAGAAGCTTATTCAGTAAGTCCTCAGCAGGCCCTATCTCATGCCGCGAATACATCCCGTTCATAGGTGAGTGACAGGTAGTATAAAAATGCTCGAAGCAATCAATCATCTTGTCCATCTTTTCTCCTAGAGATTGTCCATCAGGGAAAAAAAATGGTATTTCTGACTATTTAAAGACATATTATTCACTTTCTTAAGGTGGGGGGGTGGGGAATAAAAGAGACGAACACAGTAGTATGTTTGTTTTCTCCTCATCTCTTTGTTGGGTTGGTCACTGCTTCTTAGCAGCTTAGCCATGGGTGTAAAGGAAATCTCAATGGAATCAAATTGAGATACTTCACTTGCTTTATGTAGAAATGTCTCATCTGAAAATTACTGCTGTTAGCACCCATGAGAGTCTGCAGCAGTGGTGGGCTTGAAATGAAGTGAGCAGTAAGTGGCTCAGCTGGTTGGTCAGCCATATTCCTTCCTCCCCTGTCTACATTATGATGGTAGCAGCAGAGGATTTCATGCCATGCTTCATGATTTGATCAGAACAGGCTAGTGAACCCATTGCATTTCCCCTGCACTTCCCCTCTCCCACCATGTTGCTAGCTTGCCATTAGTTCATAAGGAAATTAAAGCAGTAAGAATTCGTTGCAAGATGGCTTTCTGCCTTCTTTTAGGTGTCACCTGTGTTCACCCTAAGAATATGGGCCAACACACTTGAACAGGAGATCTTTAGGTCAGACGCAGGGGACATATCTACAACTAAAAAATGTTGCGTCAGATAATCCTTGAGGTCCCTTCCAATCCGGTACTCTGTGATTCTAGGAACTATATCCTGCCTCCTGTGTACATCATGCAAAGGATGCAAAAATGCAGGGAGCTCACCTTTGCTTTCTCTCTCCAATTTATCTTACACACAGCAGTCTGGTTTTTCCCTGGATTTCTTTTGTGAGGAGAAGCAAAGGAAAAATAGCATTCATTTTGACCTTGATTTTCTCTTTTATTCTTCATATCTTTTCTCCATCATAAGCTTCTCTCTGGTCAACTGAGTTTCAAACTATGTGCTTCTCAAGGGAGACATTTCTTCATCTGTGCCACAGGACATGTCTTTGTGTCTGGGGGAGAAACACCTAAGAAATGTACAATCTGCTAACTGATGTCCCAAACCCAACCAGAGAGGCAAGAATTGGTAGTGCAGTCTGTCAGGCAGATTGATCCTCTCAACATTGCAGTTGTGAAGTTTCAAGCATTCTTCATCCACTTAGTTTTTTAACTCAGATTATTTTCCCCAGAAGAATTGTGTTTCATGAGCTAGGCATTATGGTGGGGATTAACCCCTCCTTCAGCATTCAGTGGAAAGTGATTTGTTCATTGCTATCCACCACTTACAGCCTCCTGCTATGTTGGATAGAAGAGCTCTGTGACTTGTCCTGCTTCAAGTCAAAGAAGCGCACAGCAGGGAATGCACACACTTCACCTTCTCCACAGGTGTTTGTCAAAGGTTGATCAGCCAAAAGGATTGGTCTCCTTTCCAATTCCTTGTCTCCATACTGTTGGCCTACATGTGTCCAATGTGCCCTGTGTGCTTTTACAGTTATAGGTAAGAACTGCTTTCTGTTGAGCCTTCACAGACATGTGTAGATGGATGGCTAATGCACTGCAGGTAGGTGCAGTGCCCTGCCTGGCTTTCAGCACTTAACGCTGCCTTACCTGTGGACTGAGCTAACCAGGAAATCCCTGCTTCTGGTAGCATTTGTGCTCAGAGGCTGGGCTCAGGCTCCTCTATTCTCCACTGGGACCTGGAACTTGCTATTTCTCAGTCACTTGTAAACTCATTTATAACAGCTGCACTAGAGAGAACGTGATATATTGTAAAGGAGCAAGAGATGGATTGTGATAGAGAAAGAGTATTATCATACTGAAGATCAATGAGTCCTTCTGTTTATCTCCCTTCTGAAGGGCACCTGGCAAACTCTGGCACAGAAAATTGAGACCACCAACATCAATCAGATGTAATCTACTGGAGCATAGGCTCTCTGTATCATCTTTGGAGCTGCCTTTTGGAGTCACATTTTTGCGAGACAACATGTTGCTATTGAGGTACTTGGCAGGCATAAGTAGAGGAAGCCTAACCATTTCAGCTGATTTCAGGGCTCCTCCTTCGGGCAAGGGCATTGTTTAGAGACACCCACAGCTCTACAGTCAATTAAAGCTATTTGCCAGTAATCCAGAAGATGTTGTCCTTTAACGCATTACTGGCATATGCACATTCCCCAATGTCCCAAGCCTCATGATACTACAAAATTCAATTCAAGAAGTGAAGGCAAGGTCTGAACCCACCTCTTCTACCATATGCTAAATGCACAGCATCCCTGTACAGTCTACTGGAAATTAGAGGTGTGCAGGACTTGTGCATGGGCACATGGATATCTCATTATGAACGTACTTAGGGATGATGCACCTCAAAGAAAAGAGCAGCTGCTGCTAAGTAGCCCTACTTGTCTCTCCCATGTCTTGGTTAGCACACTGCCAGTGAGAGCCTGGCTACATTTGACACAGAGGACCCAAGCTGAAGCAGTAGAAATTCTGGACTCCAGAGGAGAGGGAAGTCTATAATATGGTGGTTGGTGTTTGTAGAGATATGTTTCTCATGACAATAGTGGAAGGATCTCAAAACAAACACAGTGCAAGCAAACTGCAGCAGTTTCCATTAGTCACTTTTATAGACCTTCCACTTTCATATGAGCTGCTTTTTTAATGCAGCAAATCCACAGGAAGAAATGCATTATAGAAATTTCTGACATTATTCACATAGATGGTTTTGCTATGTTAGGCAAGCTTTATATGAGTATTATATATCATCTTCATTTCAATTTCCATATTGCATCTATGTTGCTTCCACTTGGCTTAGTACAGAAACAGACACAAAACATGGCAGAGCAAATGTACTTATGTGCAATAAAATACTTAGAAAACAACCAGCTACAACATAAATACGTATAAGAACATTATGTGACCATATAAGTCAGCGTTGTATTGCTTGTAGGTTATTTACATGTTTTAAACCAACCAGGATTTGCTATTTAATGGTTCATTTTTTTCAAACAAACAAAAAGAAAGCACTTAATTAACAATATAAAACTCATAAGCGAAACAGCATGACTAGGAGAAAAAACGAAGTCAGGATAATCATTACAATATTGGGCAGATATTAACTTCAGTTTTTCCCAGTCTGTTGCTGGCTGTAGAGCTCATGCTGATAAAGAAAAATAAATTTAAAAACCCCTAAAACCTACGTCTATGCATGAAGTAGTTAAGATGAGCTTACATTAGAATTTAGAGCTTCCAGAAGTCTTACACTGAAATACTAATTTAGTTTTTGTGCAAGACTTTGAATCATCTGGTTTTATCTGTTGGAATTCTTTCTACTTATTTTTCCTCTCCACCGCTCAGTGAAGCAAGTCATCAGCATTAAATTGCTGTAATGAAGAGACACCAGATGTGCTGCACGAAGTTTGTAGAAGGATCACTCTTAAAGCCAGAAGGAAAATGGTGACTCAACATAGTCACCAACAAGGAAAACTTTCATGAATCTAAGTTTGGAGAAACTGCAGCTGTCAATACAGCACATTTGGGCTGGGAGCAGATAAGTTAAGTATGTACATCCTCCCTCCCTTCTGGACCCAAAAAGGGCAGAATAACAAGGGCAAGGCGACGAAGAAGCTTTTGTACCTAGTTGTTTTCAGAAATGAAAATGCTCCTGAGGCCCAAGTCACATAGGGAGAATTTGAAGCAGCCGTGTAGTTTTCCAGTAGAAGTATGTCTGAGTTAAAGCAACTATTACAAAAATAAACTTCCCCCCACTTATAGTTTTGCAAACATAAGCTCTTCAAGACACACTTTTTATACCTTGGATACCATACTCTACTCATACCTAATGGGGAAAAATCCAGAGACCAGAACAAGCTGTTCCCTCTCCTTTACAGAGAAATGAAATAGTTGTTTTATGTTCTTTACAGAAAAGTTTTGTTACAGTGCTTGACTTTCCCAAGCACAAATCTTTCTCGTAGTACTGACAGCAAGAATGAAAACAAGACCAAACCATCCCCTGGAAAAAAAAAATGTAACAATGAAAAAGAAAAAGAAAAAAAGAAAAGCAAAAATTACTTGCCAGTGAATAGGCTGTGCCTTCAGACCATCATCCATCACATCTGCAACTGATCTGTTCTAAATTTAAAGGTCTAGTGATCAAGGGCAAAAAGTGTTGAGGAGAGTTCCCAGGAGAAAATAAGCGAGCAGAGAGGAAATAGCTGCTTTGGAAGAGGCCAAATGCTATTCTTTAAGGACTAGCAAGATTAAACAAGATGCTGTGGGTTTCGTGACTTTTCTTTGGACATCATAATTCTGTAATAGAGTTCTGAACTGCCTGGTTATTATCTCTGTCCTGCTGATAGCATTTCCTACCATCAATAGGAGCCAAAGTTTGCTTTTTCTAAGAAAAAGCAAATGCTAAGATGAAAATTTCTACTGTGTCTGACTTTTTGGAGAACTACCAAGCATTCATTAACTACTGTGTCTTTAGTTTTATATATTTGGGCTTGTAGATCAGGACATTTGCAATGTGTAGAAATATGTGTTGCCAGTAACCAATCATCTGCTTTGCTTTTGATGTAAAACGCAAAATGTGATTTTGTTGATTTTCTTGAATGCATACCTTTGTCTGCCTAATGGGGAATACATTCATCCAAAATAGAATGGGAAATTTGAAAAACTTACAGGTGAAAGGGAATCTTATTTCTCCCACAGTTTCACAAAATCTTTTTTCTTGGCACATCTTGAAATCTTTTACCTGATACAAGCATCACCTGAAATACAAATTAAATGGATAGTAGGAAAACAGAATAGCAGTAAGCCAGACTACTATTAAACAATATAATACTGTTTCATTTGACCTACAAAAAATTTCATGGGTTTTCATTGCACAACTTAGCAAACTGTTGGTTTGGTGAGGATTTTTTTTCGCTATCAGAGAATCAGTAATTCTGTTTTTAGACATCAAAGTTGTATAATCCAGAAACTGAACACCACATGTACCGGCCACTGTATTATTGCTACTTGGTGGAGCATTGTATATCAAACTCCTGTTTTTCAGCTGGCAAGCTACCCAGGAACTAGATTACAAATTCAGTTATGGTGTGAAAGCAACAGCCCACAGCCTTCTCCTTACACTTAGCTACCACCTAGGGTTGGTTCCTGTCTGCACTGTGATTTATTCTTTTTACAGAACAAATGAAAAATAAAAGTGTATTATACACCACCCATACAATAAATAAGATATTCTTTCCAGTTACTAAAAGATGCAAATGAAACTAATTTGCTATTTCAGAAAGTAGCTTCAGCTCATTCAGACATCCACAATTAAAATATTCCCTGGAACTTAAAATAAGGGCTAAACTTAAATAAGAGCAGACCGAGTTACAAAGAGGCTGTAACATTAGCATAAAAAAGTTACAAAGATTGAATTGTTTGGTTTCTAGCTGTGAAATAGGCAGGAGTCTTTTTGGGAACAAAGGAACATGCCTGTGAGCTGTCACCATGGCCTTTCTAAAAGCACCCACTGAAGACAATAACACTGTGCCAGTAACTGAATGTTTGACATAAGCAGGAAACCCAAAAACTGAAATACAGATATTTTGTCAATTGAAAAGTAACTGTCAAATATTTGTTTTCCTTGGCAAAACATTAGCCTAGAAAAGTTTCAAGTCACACAAAATGTTTTATTGCACTGAATACAAATATACATACCATTCTGGTCTGGAAGACTTTATTTTGAGTTACATGTAGTTAAGCTTCGTTTAAGAAAATTCCACTGAAAAAAAGGTTAAAAGAAAGTTTTCAAGTTATGAAGTATTTGAACAAAAATATTCAGATGGTTGTTTGGGTTTTGGGTTTTTTTGGGGGGGGCGGTAGGGGGTGGCAAATAAATGGTCCACCTGGTCTTCAAAAATGGTCCTTCACTCAGGTGAAACACACTAAAGAAACCCAGGCAATAACAGTCTTTCTTTTCTTAAAGCCCAAGGCAAGATGCTGCCATTGGTCACTGCTGGCATGAAACCAGAGACGACAATAATTTCTAGCAGTTTTGCTTGTATACAAACAGCTTTCATCAAGATTCACTGCAGAGCTATCAGCGTGAAAAGAACAAAATGAACTGATATGTTTGATGTCTATTAAGCTATTTTTAGTTGAAAGGGAAACTTAGGGAAGACAATTCTTTCCTGTCTTCTCCCCACCCCACCCCCAGCTTCATTTGTAATAACTATTTAAATACCTTTAGCTAAAAAGCAGTGTGATGAACTTTCTTCATACTCTGCAGAATCTTCTTTGCTACTGGTATAACTCTGGTAACATTTATGTAAAATCAGTTTTCCAAGGAAAATGTAGTGAACTATAAAAGGGGTTCCCAGTAGAAACAGGTTGTAGCCTTAGAAAACACTATGCACATACTTTACTTAGCATTTGTGAGTCATCTAATTGAAGTTAGACCTATGGAGGTGAGTGCTTCCAGGATGTGGCCTTTGGCAGTGGTGGAGCAGCTCATACTTGTGGAGGTATTTTACAGCAGTTTTCTGCTGGCAGCTCATTTTGGTTAGGTTAGATAAATTCCCAGTCTGAGTTTCTCCAGGGTAATCTGGTCCTTAGCTGGTGCTTGTTATGATGATTTCCTTCTCCAAATGTCAGGCTTCACTTTGCTGGCATGTCATATGGATGCTTCAGCCTGTCTGTCCCTTCAGATAAGCAGTTCTTCAGTCTCCAATTACATTTCTTAGGCAGGATGAATAAAACAGTTAAAAGGGACCTGGGCCCATCTACTCATCGCAGGAGTCTGAAGTTTCAGATTATTTGACAATGTCAAACAAACGTCTCTATACATTTGTACTGGAGGCAACTTTAGACAGTTTCATAGAACTGGTTTCATGTGCAGCGTTAAACATTAGGTAAAATTCTGGAAGCCAGTAGCAGGCTCATGGACCAAAAGTCTCCCAGGGACTGTTGTGAACTCACATTAAATTTCCTGAGCACCAGGGTTTGCATTCAGTTGAAGAAAGTGTGTATGATGAAGGTCAAGAGCTCAGTCTAATCCTTCTAGGGCAGATAACAATTTAAATTCAACTCTGCTTTGTGAAGTAGAATCATAGAATCATACAATCAACTAGGTTGGAAAAGACCTTTGAGATCAAGAAGTCCAACCATTACCCCAGGACTGCCAAGACCACCACTGTACTATGTCACTAAGGGCCTTATCTACATCATTTTTGAACACTTCTAGGGATGGTGATTCCACCACTTCCCTGGGCAGCATGTTCCAATGTCTGATCACCTTCTCTGTGAAGAAATTGTTCCTAATATCCAATCTAAACCTCCCCTGGTGCAGCTTCAGGCCATTACTTCTTGTCTTGTCACTTGTTACTTGGGAGAAGAGACTGACCCCATCTCACTAAAACCTCCTTTCAGGCAGTTGTAGAGAGCAATAATGTCCCCCCTGAGCATTTTCTTCTCCCGAGCTGGATTGTATGAAATCTGGGAGATTTTTTTCCGATTCTTAACCTAAAGTTATTTATGGCCAACTGTCACCCATTTGTTCTTAAGCCAACATTGTGCATTAACTTTAGTAGCACTTCTTCACTGATGTCCCCCTTCAGTTCTCCCTTCTTTTGTCCAGCCCCAAGGTGCATTTAGAGCGTGACTGTGCTGCAATAAATGTCAGACCTCTTGTGGTGTGGGCTTTCTGTTTTCGTAGAATCATAGAATAGTTAGGG
>NW_009917523.1:0-807 GCF_000696875.1 Nestor notabilis | reverse complement strand
CCAATGGAGATGCCCGCGGAGCGCCCGGCCCCGCCCCGCGCAAGTTGCGCGCCTCTCCGCGCTGCCAGCACTGCGCTGCACATGCGGCAAGTATCGATCCCGGGCTGTACGCGTTTTAAATGTGTGATGGTCTTACTAAGTGGTAAAAATCTGTCCCGGCTGATATTGATGTATGAACATCAATTCAAAATACTATAAATTACTCCAGCCGACGCAAATTAAATTTCATGTCCAAATTATAACTCGCTCCCGGGCGTTCAGAGAATTATCAGGTAGATAAATACCCAGAGCAGAGCCCTCACTGCCTTCATTACTTTCCTTCCTGATTTCCTGCAGGCAGCTGCCAGGAGGTGGTGAGGGGGATGGAGCCTGCTTATTTTAGGCCTCATGGTCTTGCACGGCACTTTATCTTGAGTATTTGCCCCTTCCAGCCATCCCTAGGGGATCCCTACCTCCCAGATTACAGAAGCTCCGACAAATAGTGGAAAAAATGGTAGTTACATGGAAGCAGGATTGAGGTCTTGACACTTCCTGGGCTGTCTCTTGAAATGTAAGCAGAACTGCTAATTGCAAAGCTGACCTCTTCCAGCCTCCATCTTATTCATCCCATCTTCCTTCTCCTCTCTTTTCTCTTGTCCTTTGTCCCACTCTCTCGCCCCCTCGATCACTGAATATTTATCTGTTCGGCCATTTCTCTGTTAGATAGCCTTCCCTCCCTTCCCTCGCCCTCGCTGACATTTGGAAGGGCAGTGAAGGGATACCGAAACCAAAAATACAGTTCAAAGAGAATGCAGCCTGATGGGATTT
>NW_009917522.1:649-922 GCF_000696875.1 Nestor notabilis | reverse complement strand
AACCAGGAGGTCCTTGAAGGGTGTGGAAGATACTTCCTAGCCCAGCTGGTTAGTGAGCCAGTTAGGGGAGATGCCTGGCTAGATCTGTTGTTCAGAAACAGAGAAGGACTGCCAGGTGATGAGATGGTTGGAGCCATCTTATGCAAAGCAATCACAAAATTATTGAATTTTCAGTCTTTGGAGAAGTCAGGACGAAGGTCAGCAAAACCTGTGCCTTAGACTTCCAGAGGGCTGACTGGCTTTTGTGGGGTAGGCGGGGTGTGAGGGCGGCCT
>NW_009917522.1:0-355 GCF_000696875.1 Nestor notabilis | reverse complement strand
AAAAAATGGGTCTACAAAAATATTAGCAATAAAAGCAGGGCCAAGGAGCCCCTCCATCCTCTACTGGATACTAGAGGAAACCTAGCGACTGAGGATGTGAAAAAGGCTGAGACACTTAATGCTGCCTTTACCTCAGTCTTTCACCTCACCACCCTCAGGGTATTCAGTCCTCTGCATTGCATGACAGAGACAGGGAGGTGATTGAAGTCCCCATAATCTGGGAAGATATGGTAAGTGACCTCCTGCTCCACTTAGACCTGCATAAGTCTATGAGGCCAGACAGGTTACACCTAAGAGTGCTGAAGGAGCTGGCAGAGAAGTTGGCCAAGCCACTCTCCATCATCTATCAGCAGTC
>NW_009917521.1:7453-13162 GCF_000696875.1 Nestor notabilis | reverse complement strand
CAGGTCCCAACACCGATCCCTGAGGGACGCCGTTCATTACTTGTCTCCAACTGGACATTGAACCGTTGACCACAAATCTTTGCGTGTGGCCATCCAGCCAGTTCTTTATCCACCAGGTGGTCCATCCATCAAATTGGTGTCTCTCCTATTTAGAGACAAGGAGGTCGTGTGGGACAGCGTTGATTGCTTTGCACAAGTCCAGGTAGATGACGCCAATGGCACTGCCACTGTCCATCGGTTCTGTAGCCCCATCATAAAAGGCCACCAAATTGGTCAGGCAGGATTTCCCCTCAGTGAAACTATGTTGGCTGTCACCAACCGCCTCGCTGTTTTTCATGTGCCTCAGCATTCTTTCCAGGAGAATCTGCTCCAAGATTTTGCCAGGCACAGAGGTGAGACTGACTGGTCTGTGGTTCCCCGGGTCTTCCACCTTCCCCTTCTTGACAATGGTGGTTACATTTCCCTTCTTCCAGTCATCCGAAACTTCACCTGACTGCCATGATGTCTCAAATATGATGGGCAGTGGCCTAGCAACTATATGCTGTCAGAGCAGCTAATCTGCAGGAAAACTGTTAGAATATCACATTAGTTGTACTAGAAATACGTTGCTCTCCTGTTCAATATTATTAGATACTGATTCTTTTCTTCACATGAGCTAGCTCTTTTCCAAAATACCCTACCCTTGAAGCAGAATTTGTAGGTGAATGTGCCTTTAGGTATTCCATCTCTGGCTGTGCATCTTTGTGGTTTTTATTTCTTATTCCTGAAATTCACAAGAATACTATACTCTTTATCACTAAATATTTCTTGTGTTGTACATCTGTTTGAGCTTTTTTTCTGTTGAACTCTCAGTGAACTACTTAACTGAAGCTGCCTAAACCAGAGCAGAATTCAGAACTGAGTGCAACTTTAGTTCCTCAGGAATGAAAGAGAATAAGGCATTTACTAGTGTTCAATGTAGTCAGCACACAGCCAGCTGTACAAAAGACTGTGGAACAAGTTCTCCAGGCATCTGTCTCAGAACTACTCTGACATCCTGCTATGAAAATGAAGTTTAGAATTTGAGTCACTTTCTTGTTTCAAGTGTCTACAGGGTATTATTTCCTAGTTAAAATGGCAATAGCTGTCTTCTTCATAATGATAGCGAAAGTCCTTTACCAGGGAGTAGGAGACCACATTTCCACAACTCCTGTGTCCACCAAAAGTCTAAAAGGAGTCTTCAGTGTTCACATCTTGAAGCTGGGTGCTACGTGCCTCCAGGGAACTGTTTCTCTTGACCTTTAAGAATGGTAAACTTCAGTTAATTTTTATAGCTTTTTTTTTTTTTTTTATTGTTTATGAAAAGATTGTTTATATCTAGGAATGATAAACAATTCTGCACTTACTTAGTCCGAGAGGAAACATGTCAGTTCAGTAACTGATAGGCTTCTGCACAAAACTGAGCCTATAATAGTGCTGCCACTGCTGTTAATCTTACTGCCTTAGCAGTTTCTTCAGTGAAGTAAATAAAAACATTAAGGAACAGACAAAAGTGATGCAGTTCAAGGTCTGTATAAAATAATTGTTCTTTTCTTACTGGAAGCCAATGTTTCTGCATTGTGCATTGGTAAGAAGTGTTTTTTTGACATACGATGCTTCTCTTATGCTAGCTTTAGCACCAGAGATGTCAGCAGCTTACCCCTCCAATTCATGTTTGCATGAATATCCAGAAGAAATTGCAGAGATCCTCTTGGACAGCCTGCAGCCAATTGTGGTCCTGTTTCATAACAATTGACAATAGTAAAAGATATCTATTACAGACCAGGAGCTTAATCTTGATTTTGCATGACTGCTTGTAAATCAGAAGGAATGCTGTTGTGACATTCAGAGCATCTAGCTACTATGGGTTTTTGTATTATTACTTACCATTTGTTTTCCACTAGTCCTAGAGGCATTGTGGAGGTCTGAGTTCTGCTAAACTAAGCATTCTGCAAACAGAATCATGTCCCTGCTGAAACAGTATGTAGTTTAAGGATTTGTCTCCCAACGGACACTGTAAAGCTAAAATGAATTAACTCACTGTGAAATTAAACTCTGTTTGCTGAAATTTACCAAACCCTGCAGATTCTCCCTTAGAAGTAATGCACTTCTGCTTACTACCATTTAAATTCTGGAGGAGTTTATTTCAACTTTCTTGTCTGTTCCTTTCGCAAATTTCAGCATCCATCTGAATGCAGGTGAATGCATTCAGCCAGAATCCCACAAAAAGGAAAAGCAAGTCATTGTATGTTCAGGTCACAAGACTGAAAAATCTGGACTTGGAAAGATATACAGGAAGACTTGGACAAGAGGCAAATAATTAAAAACAGAGCCTTCTGTCTTTAGTATGTTGACTCTCCAGTTTATTTTCTGGATGTGATCTTTGTATGGGCATAACATCTTTAGGGTAATCAGGTATGGATTTACTGAAAGAGTGAAAGTATCCAAGAGCCCCTTATTACAATAACAACCTGCTCAAAAGTGTGGCAGCTCTGAATGAAGCTCCTAATCTTCCATGAGTCCCAGCCAAACAGTCTGAGTGCATGCGCAGAGCATGTGCACAGCCCCAGTATGCTTAGGATAAAACAGACTTTCACAAAATGCATCCCATATGCAGACGGTTAAAGGTATTCTGGCTTACTATGCAGTTGACATAAAATAAGACCAGTGCATCCCAGTGGTGTTAGACTCACAGATTATGAGCTGCACAGTCTCAGTTTCTTTCTAGATATCCTGAATGAAGTATAGGAACCTTATGCACATTTAATGTGAATGGTCACCTCTCAGCACAGATGAGTCTCCTGTCAGTTTTGTAGTGTCTATTCCTACTAAATTTCTTTTCAAGAAGATTGTCCATGTTCTGAGCTACTAACAGTCCTCAAAGTATCTTAATATACTTATAGAGTTCTATTTCCAAATATTCAATTGCTTACACAGGCAATAATAGGTCTACTAAGTATCTTGATCTATATGACAATCTGTGAGTACAGTTGTCATGGGTGTGATAGATGTTTAGAACAGTAATGGTAGTCAGGTAAGAAGAGTAGTTAAAAATGTCGCTTTAATGAGAAACTATGAAAAGCATGCATCAAAAACTAGTCCAGAATAACATAAAATAAGAAGGCATTGACAGACATGATATAATAAAGAGAAACAGAGCTTAATGCAGGGCTCAAAGAATTCAGTGAGAGTTTTCTGTCTCATTTCAGTGGGATTTGGAACAATCCCAAAATAAACATTAACACAGATAATTATGCCTACATTTATTTCTACTGGAAAAAAACCCAACAACCCCAAACCCAAAGCTAAAACCAAAAAACCCCTAACAAACCAAAACCAAAACAAACAAACAAACAAACAAACAAAAAAGAGGAGTAACAGGAGAATTCAAAGATATAGAACCTCTCATACAGACACTAGAACCATGTTCAGAGAGAATATTATCACTAAGGCATCATGTAACAGTATAAATGCATGTCCTGGTAATTGTTTGGTCTGGGATATATGTTGGTTTACATATGCACTGCAGATTTCTTTCTGTAATAGAATCATAGAATAGTGAGGGTTGGAAAGGACCTTAAGATCATCGGTAGCCAAAGTGTTTCCCACCTTCAACCTATGAATTTTTCCTAGCTTCATGACTTTTCATACCTGAGTTCATAGAAGATAAAGACCATTTTATTTTATTTTTATGTGTTGTCCACATTATGTTGAAGTTTACATTAGACCACAGAGTTGCCTCATGGCCTTAAAAACCTACTAAAATATATTAAAAAAAAAAAAAAAAAAGATAGCAACACCATAGTTACCCAGTTAGGTATCACTGAGTTAGGTATTGCTCTGGACTGAGATCACTGTGTCAATAACCTGAGTATACCAGGCTCCATTTTTTAGGATTCGTAATGCTTAGGATGTTGTCAAACATGCAGAATCTATATGTATGTGCATAGGATATATATGCATTTACATATATGCAAGGGTTTATTCCCACTTAATTGATAGCCATGAGTTCCTTTCAAGGCAGAGTATTTTGTGTTTAATAAGCCATCTTTGTCATCTTATGGCTTTTTCTGCAGTTCCAAATTACCAAAAGGGAATATTGATGTAGATTTCTGAATCACTAGAAAAGTAAGAATAACGTGGAGAATTTGAAGAACATGAGAACCATGTTCTAACTGGTGACACTTTTCAAGAGAACAGATGTTGACAGCTTCAATTATAGGGAAGAAATCAAATCCTTATCAGTGTGATACAAAATCACATGCATGTTTCTGTCTCAGTGACTGAGATTTTTAAGTTTCTTATATCTGGATGATAGTAAGGCCGTGAGGCAGACTCTACATATTTCCCCCAAACAAAGCTAATATCTAGTCATTATATAAACAATCAGCATAAATATATTCATTGGTTTATTTGTCAAAGTTGTCTTTCTAACATTAACTTGGGACCTAAATGAATTTTTGCAATATCAAAGCATCAGTACAGGTCAAAGCTACTTTTATGTTAATTTCAGCACTCTGTAATTTTACATCTTATATTACATGTATTGTGGAAACCTAATTTCAAAATAAAGACCACCACTTTACAACTGGTGATAGGTAATTACGGAAAAGCATACGTGCACAGTGGTAAAATGAGTCTGATGAGTGTGCCAAAGCAAAGAGGAAAAATCACAGTCCATCCTGACTAAGAAAAATGTTAGGTTTTCCACTAAATCCACAATCATGTCTCCATCCAAACGGTTCACAGCTTCAGCCCAATATACTTTACGTTTCTTTTGAGTATGTTGAACTCATAGGCTAGAGGAAAAAGTGTTAAATTAAAAAAGATGAACTTTGTAGAAAGAGCCAAAGTGTTTCTCTTTTATAGCCAGGGAATAACACAGGAGTATGACCATGGAAATTATTAAATATTATACAAAGGATGTCAAATGAATAGTGCACTGGTTATGGCTTCTATAAAGAACACTGTGCTGCAATAAGAATGCAACTCTTTTTTTGTGCAATCAGATGTGCATTGTTATATGCATGAATGCAGCTTTCTGTGATGTAACTTCTTCCTGTGTTTAGAGAAATTAAGCAGTTAGTTCATTAAAATATCACTCATCAGAGTAACTGTTATCCCACAGCTGTACCACCCAAGAAAATAATTTAGTTCATATCTACCAACACAGCAAAACTTTATGGGCTTGGTAATGTGAGAAGAAAGGCTGTGGCAGATTACTTCCCTTGTCTTTGAATTTTCAGGTGGCTGAAGTCTATGATATATATATATCCTTGAGGTTATATATATCATAAACTGCTTGCAGGCCAGAGTCATACACTATCAGAGATTAAACTAAGATAAAATAAAATTAAAAGAGGGATTTGAATGTATGCTTAGTGCACAAAGAGGCCAAATTTTAAAATTAAATCTTTGAAATATCCGGTAAAATTCTGTGGGGAAAAAAGTCCCAAAAATCTGTGTGTTTTAAAACTAGTTTTGGTTCTGCATGGTTTGCACACCACACATCTTTCCATTTGAGCCTAATCCTCCCAGGCATGATAAAGGCAATCAAATTGTTCAGGCATTGCCTGATTAAGGATTAAAACTGCTGGGAATCTGTTTCCCTCTGAGACCATTCAGTCCTTACATTCAGTCCAAGTACTGAAATGCTAGAAAACGCATGTTCCTGTTCAGATGAGCTGATAT
>NW_009917521.1:3087-7422 GCF_000696875.1 Nestor notabilis | reverse complement strand
TGCTGAACAGTGTTTTAGTTTTGAACTGTAATAAAAATGAACACAAAGGAAGTTGTATCCAGAATTGTGAGGCCTTTTCTAATTTTCCCCGTATTCTGTCATTTGACTCATAATGACTATCTATTGTTTGACATACACAGATATCCTCCTCTGCTCCATGTTTTAACTTGTTCTGTTTCAAGTTGCAATAATCAGCCATTTTGTCCTATAAAAGTTAGTTTCCACGTCATGCTACAATAAAAAGTAAAACAAAGAAAGAGTTTTCAGGATTCTTTCTCTTACACAGATTTCTCTTACACTTAAAAGGTAGAATTATGAAGTCACACCCAAACTAACAAAAATTTCCCAGTTTTAGTCATTACACTTCTCCAAACTCTGCATCACTCCAATAGGGTGTGTTTTCACCTTAGGCTTCAGTTTATATAGTGAAACTTTCTAATTTATTTTGCTTTGCAGCTGGTGCCTGTGTCTGTATTAAAAATATTCATTTTATTAGTGATTTAAGCATTAGATTTATAATTGGTTTGTCATTTTTGTGCAATATGGTTGCTACTTAGGTACCATTGCAGACCCCATTATGTGATGGGCTTTTGTTATTTTCAGCTTCTTGTAGCTAGAATAAGTGCCCTTCCAGATTTTTTTCTGTGAATTCCTACTTAAATTGTACCTTTTTTAGAAGACATAAAGAGGCATATAGAGCTAGTAAAGCATCCTTTGTCTTTCCTAGTTCATTAACATGAAATGGATATTATCTTTTTCTAAATGATAATCAATGATGTTTGTTACAGTTTCTTTAAGTGCAGCTGAGATGTTTATGGGTTTTTTTTACAATGCTTTAGTAAACTTCACTTGACCGAGATGTGTTTTGTATTTAAAAAGTCTTTACAACTTGCAGTCTTTCATTATTTAACATTTTTTTCACGTTACGTAAGGCTACTAGGAAAAAAAATTCCATGTTATAAGCAGGGATTTGGACACGTGCTTCTCATTATCTTCAATGAGATTCAGATGGTTAATTCACCTCTTTGACTTTGAATATTTATATGTTTGTGTACACATACGGCTGTGTTTCACTGAAACTGTTACTCTCCGATGACCAAGAATGATTATTTCTGCCTGGAAATGTGCTGAATATTTCTGAAGAGCCTTTCAGGCAAATTTTGATCCACCAGTGATTTTACTGCACATGTACCCTTGTTATTCATTTTTCACAAATACTTCTCTGAAGAAGTTTGTTTTGAGCATTTGGGGAATAAATGCCCATTTTTCAAGAAAATAACTTGCTGAAATAATAGTAATTCACATGTGTTAATAGTTATGGTCACTATGTGACCTAGAAGATTAATCAAGTGCCACAAAAAAAGAATGGTGAATTTTCGCATGGAGTCACCATTAAAGAACTGACGGAGAAGTTTCACTGCTGTTTGTGAAATTATGCGGCACAATAATTATGAACACGCAGGCTAATTCTGCATTGAAAATTGAGCTATTTGCAGCATAACAAGCTCCACTCCCAAACACTCCTTGCTAACCTTACTGTAGGCCAGTACAGGATCCAGTTGAGAGCTCCTTAGACTGCTCTTTTACGATTCAAAGGAATCAGTCTCAGCCTGTGACAGAAAACCTCAGGCAAAGTTCACTGTAGTGGTTTGTAGGTGATACTGCACCCAACTCTTGGACCATGCAAGGTTGTGATCACTCCTGGAAGGGAAGCCAAAAACCCCTGTGTTCTTTTATTTCAACTGCTCTATTTCACAGACTGGTGCCTTAGTTGTATTTGCTGCTGAATGATTCACGTGCTGCCTTCTGCTGACTCTTCCAAGAAAGCTGTGACTGACAGATAAAGCGCAAAACATTTGCTGGGAGATAAGAGTTTTAAATCTTCACTACATTTGCTCAATGAACACTAGTCAGAGTTCTTCACTAAAGTGACTGTACTATTCAATGGCTGGCAAGGAGATAGAAAAGTAAAGCCCACTACATTTTATAACCACTTTCAGTCTGTAAAAATTGACCTTTTAAATGACCTGTGTATGGGCTCCAAAATCTACCTTGACTCATTTAATGAAAATGTACCTGGTTTTTTTTAATTGCTTAAGTTTCACAAATTCCTGCAAAGTCAACATGAATCTTAAATGCTTGGACATGTAAACATCAGGGAACTTTTACTGAGATGTGATAGGATCCTAAAGCAACCAGACTGGAACTACACCATCCCAGTTTTCTTCTATATTTTTGTGCCAGATGATACTGATGCTGTTTGATCTCTAAAAACACTTATTAAAATTAAAAAAACCCAAAACCACAAACAACCAAACTACAAAACCAAAACAAAAACGAAAAACACCTCCCTCAAAAAAAAAAAAAAAAATGAACAACAAAACCAGAACAACAAAACCAAACCTTGAAAACCAAAACAAACAATCCCTCACCCTTTAAACCTAACCAGGACAACTTTTTCTTCAAATTCAGAAAGCTCACTGCTTCAGACATAGTAAATGAAAGTCTTGAAGAGAAATCTCTTAATCTGTAACAGTATCTTTGTATCATTTTACACTCCCCTCCCAAGATGCTCACTCTGATCCCACCAGCAGCAGCCAGGTCAAGGCTTTCCTCTCAGCTGCCCACTTTCATGCTTGTTCAGCGGAGTATCCCATACACAGCATTTATGCAGCAAACCAAAACCAAAAACATTAAACAGTTTTGCCCTTTGCTATAAAGTGCCCAAATATTTATTCAGAAACCAAACTTCCAAAAAGAACCATCATTAAGGACTGAAAATCCAAATAAATTTACAAAAAAAAATGCACCCACAAACATTTGCTTCTAATTGCTCTTGTTCAAGTAGGACACTAAGTAATGCCTTTTGTTCATGATGTTTCTTCACTGTCACCATACAAAGCAGTATGCTCACAGAACATGCTGGCTAGTGATGAATTACATTTTTTTATGGCATGTAGAAGCTAACGACCTCCCTTCCCCCTCAGGTGCAACCAAGTCCCCTTCCTGGTTTTGTTTTTGGTTTTTTTTTTTTTTATTGGGGGGAGGGGTGTGTGTTTTGATTTGTTGGGGTTTTTTGTTTTTTGTTTTCTGTTTTGTTTTTATTTCATCCAGTGAGCCCTGTTTTCTCCAGCAGAACCATCTCTGGCCCCATCAATTGCCCAATCTTGTATCAATTGCACATTTAGATTATTTGCCATACTGACTGAAGATTAAGTGAGAAAGGTAAACATTGTCCCTGTAATACTGACAGCAGACACCACATTCTTGAGAATGGCCATTTTTCAAAAGCATTTAGTTTCACACAAATCCAGACATCTATAAGGTCTATTTGTTCCTTACTAATCCAGTGCAAGAGCTTTCCTTTAACACAAAGACATCAGTGTTGCAGACAGTTTAGTTTTAAATGTCCCAGAGGGAATCTGCCTGAAATCTAGTAGTAGTATTATTATTACTATATCCACATTTTCCTGTAGAGTGTGATAAGCTTAATCCATATACTCAAGATGAGAGTTCTTACACCTTAAGACACTATTTAATCACCAAAGGGTTGTTTCTGCCAACAATTTTTCCCTAATGTTCTGACCTACTTTCCCTGTCTTCATATCTTTCCTTGCATCCCAGTTCTAACCCTCTTGATTAATCAGCATCATGAATCTCATTTTCAGACGTTGATGCACCCTCAGTATTTGCAGTATGTCATCATACCTATTTCCTTCAGAACAATGACACTGTCTGGGTTATTACCTCAATAATGTAAGTTTGTTGGAGTGTCTCAGGGGTTTCTGCTGCAAAGTACTAAACAGAGAAATATGTTAATTGATTTTTTAGTTCAGTGGACAAACACAGTGAACTAAAATAAAGACGACAACTAAAAAGGCTAATTTTCAAATACGGGTTTTCTTGTTTCTACATCATCCTTCTCGCGCTACAAATACATCAAGATAAGTTAAAAGTTTCATTTTTCATATCTTCCTCAAAAATAGTTTAATTCATTTAAAAAAAAAAAAATGTTTCTAGAAAATAAATTTCCCCTACCTCTAGAACGGGTATCAACTTTAAAAATCTTTACTCTTAAAAAAAAAAATCACTTTAAAGAGCCAACTTACTTATCTTTTTGATAATATAGTGCCCAAATTTCAACTAACTAACCAAGGTATATATCCTGAAGGGTAATGTAAGATAAATAAGATTTATTATATTCCTCCTCCATGGCAGGATTTCTCAACGGAAGGATATTAAAATTACATTGGTGGTTTTCTTCCATATCAAAATGCAAACTCCTACTATACCTTGTTTGCTGTCTAATATAATCTTAAAGCTACTTTTGACATT
>NW_009917521.1:0-3056 GCF_000696875.1 Nestor notabilis | reverse complement strand
CTTTCCACTTTCTTTTTTGCAGTTGTGAAGAGCTTTTTAATTATTTTAATTGATATCTCTCAATTTATACTTTACTAACGTTGTTCTCTGTGTATTTGCCTAACAAACAGCTCTGTTTTTTTTCCAATTGTCCGTGTATTCTGCTTTTTACAAGTTCATATTTTATGGAAATACACTAACATATTTACACTCTTTTTTCTAGATAGTTTATGAACTTGAAAAGCAAACCTAAAACACAATGATGGAATTTCTCAATATGTAACAAATCTCAGTGGAAGCCAATTTTTTCTGATTAGTATTACTTCTTTTGATCACTATTTGTATCTTCAGGTTATTTCTCATCTTAATTTTTGTGATTTGGTTATGGTTTTCTTTTAAATCACTTCTCTGAGACACACAGTGCTCACATACACATGCAATTCTTACAAAATCACAATCATATGCTAGGAAAGTATGAGGACTGTAGTTTACTGTGTTGCAGTTCATGTTTTCTTTCCAACTTTCAAGTAGCAAATGTGTAGCATAAAATTCTAGAGAGTTTAAGACTTGAATAGTCCAGGAATGTCAGGGAAACAGCATTTAGAAAAAAATGGGTTTATAACAATGAGAAAGAGAATGAGTGAAAAACTGAACATCAGTTTCTGGTGGATATGGAAGATTTTTTCAGGCTTCTGTGGGCACTGGATTCTGACTGATTTTGTAAGTTCACCTCAAAGTTATGTTTGCAATTTGTAAGTCCGAATCTCACTCCTGATCTTTGATTATCTCTTTAACAATTTTGTATTACCACATGTTGGATTTCTTTTTGAACAAGGTGATACTTCTCTGCAATTAATCTTCTACAAAATCCATATCAGACACTTGTTGGTGTAATGAAGGTAGCAACATAATTAATCAATAAAGCAGTGTGTTATTATTTAAACAACCAGTTCTAGCCAGTAGAACAATGCTTGAATACTCTGGGAAGATTGCCATTTAACTAAGCACAGGGGGAAAAAATATTTATTTATTTATTTATTTGTTCCATATGCTTTTAATCTACACAGCTCTTTTTATTCTGCAAAACAATTAATAAATGCTCAGGCATGGGCTTACAGTAAACTTACATACTTCTATATTCACAACATACAAATTTACTAGAAAATATTCTACAGATTTTGATAATAAATTCTTTCTATAACTCTTCTATAGGATTCTTAATGCAACCTCCATTTTTGCATATTGTATATCAAAATTAAATAAGACAGTTAAACTACTTTTGGCTCTACTACAAACACACCACAATAAAAATTAACCATTAAGGATTAAGTCTTGGATCCACCAAAGCAGTTAACTACATAATATTATGGAATTTATCAGTTCAACACATAATTAAGTAAGTCCTTTACTGGACCAGCTCTTCAGACTGTAATAGCAAAAAGATGGAGAAATTTAAAGAGTCTTTGTTGGGGTTGTTTTGTTCTCTTTTTAACTTAGGTTATATGACTCACTTGTTGGAGGTGTACTTAAACATCTATCTGTCATAGATATTGTACTTTTTATAGTCCTGGTACACACAAATAACCACCTCAAAAACTGGAACATATCATGAACATTCTATATATAAAAGTGGACTGATCAGAAAGGACCATGAAGCTCAAATTGATTTGTCTACCTCTTGAAAGTAATGTGACGTGTTACAGATCCCACTGAATGTCTGACAAACCTGTCACTTCCTCTGTTAAAAAATTATTTCCTGAAGTTTGTAAAGAGAGGAAAATGTGAAAATCTGAAGACATAATTTTTCAAAAAAGACTAGTTTTAAGGTTTCCACTGTTTAAGTGAATAAGTTCCACATAAAGGTACCTAATTTTTGGAAATTCTAACTAACCTCCTTCACAGTATAGTCTTCAAATATGTATTAAATGGGGTACTCCAACACTGAAGCTGCAAAGTCACAAACCACACATGAGCAAATAGTCTGGTTTAGATTACTTTCACATCAGTAAAATTTGTCCTAATTATCTTAAGTTAACCACTATTTGAAATCAACCTAGGAGTTCAAGCTAAAACAATATATTCAAGCTCTATATTTTATATTGCTTCAATAAATTTAATACATCCAAACACTTTTAAACAAAAGAAAAATAAATGAAAGTTTAAAAATTCAGCAAAGGGAGAAAAGCTCCTCCAGCATTTTCACTTTCTAGAAATGTAGGGTTATATAAAGCATATTTCCATGCCCATGAATGCCATCACAGCCAAATTTTCAGTACAATCTTTGTAACAGAAGACAATCTGAAGCATTTGAACTTTTATTAGTGGAAAAATTGTAGTTGAACTCAGATAATTAAATGCCAACCCAGATTGCAGAGGTATTCCAACTGCATGTGACATCCCTCCAGATGTTTAAAAAATGTAGTCACAGATTTCCCTGATTATTTTGGTGGACATAATATTATCAGGAGTAAAATTACAATGGTAGTTTGGTCCTTTTTCATTGCAGAGTATCCTGGGCTGCATCAAAAGAAGAGTGACCAGCAGGTTGAAGGAGGTGATCCTGCCCCTCTAACTCTGCTCTCGTGAGACCTCACTTGGAGTATTGTGTACAGTTCTGGTATTCTCAAGATAAGAGGGACATGCAGCTTCTGGAACAAGTCCAGAAGAGGGCCATGAAGATGATATGGGAGCTGGAGCACTTCCCATATGAAGACAGGCCAAGCAAATTAGGGTTGTTCATCCTAGAGAAGAGAAGGCTGCATAGTGACCTCATAGCAGCCTTCCAGTATCTGAAGGGGGTCCACAAGGATGCTGGAGAGGGACTCTTCATTAGTGTAGATAGGACTGTAGTGACAGGAAAAGGGGTAATGGGTTAAGACTTAAACAGGGGAAGTTTCGGTTAGATATAAGAAAGATCTTTACTGTGAGGGTGGTGAGGCACTGGAACAGGTTGCACAAGTAAGCAGTAAATGCTCCATCTTTGGCATGTTCAAGGCCAGGCTGGACAGAGCCTTGGGTAACAAAGCCTAGGGTGAAGTGTCCCTGTCCATGGCAGGGGTGTTGAAACTAGATGATCT
>NW_009917520.1:0-1860 GCF_000696875.1 Nestor notabilis | reverse complement strand
GGGTGGGGTGGTGGTGGTGGAAGGGAGAAAGAAGAAATTAGTGGTATTGGAAGGAAGATGTTGCTCTTGAAAATGTCTTGGACCAAAGTGGTTAAGCAAAGCCTGTACAAACAGTGACGATAAATATTTTCCATTCTGTATAGCTCTTCAAACAGTTCCCTGCTGTAATTTCAGATGAGCTCAAAAATAAATAAATTATTGCATGAAGGGGAGAAGAAAAAAAAACAGAAAACAGAAGGAAAAAAATTACATTGCAACCAATGCTGAAACCACAAAACTTCATTTTTTTCAGCCAGATCTATTTCCCGGAGAAGAAACCGGTCGGGTTTTATGAAAGGCTGCTCCATGACAGGAGCCTCCTTTGAGGAAGACCATTATGCATTGTTATCAGCATGGCGTAATTTGACTGTTGACAAAGTATCTGTGGCAGTGAGAATGAAAGCAGTTAGAAGTGTGGCGGGTTGTAATCAAGAAGATGCTTAGCTGTGCAACGCTGCATCTTGAGCAGATTTGAATCAACATTGCCTTGAGGGGACACACACACACACATACACAAAAAAAAAAAAAAGTCCATTAATTTTTAGTGGGAAAATTAGAGTGGCACTTGATGAAGTGAAATTTGACATGCGTTAATTGCTCCGCAGCTCTCCTAATTAGAGATTTTCAAATTCTTTTACTGCTGTCAGCCTGATGCCACATTGTCTTGCTGGACAAATAGTAAAATTGCAAATTGGGTTGATCAAGAAGTTGGACTTGGGAGATATTGGACTCTGGCGCGTTTGCTGCTGATCATCATTTTCATAGGAGGATTGGGGGTGCTGTGGCCTATGAAGGGCATTTGGGGAGAGAAAAAGTACAATAAAATCCTTCGTCTTGATGAATAGAGAATCAATGATTTAACAGAGCTTGTTTAAAAAAGATTAAAGGAATGCAAGAAGTGGACAATAAAGCAACGGAGTTGCAAATAAACCTTTAACCTTTGTTAAATCTATGTCTTGCATAACATTTCAAATACGATTCTGTTTATAATAAAGCTATTAAATTCAGTTTACTTTTTTTTCATGCACGTTGTTCACAGTGTGGTATGTGGAGGCAAGGGGTGGGATTCAGGTTCCTGCACGTGTTTTGCCCTGACCTGAAAGGCAGCATAGCAAGACCACATTTTATATCAAAAACTAGTTAGAAGGTTGTACCAACACAAGTATTGTGCCGGTTCTGAAAGCATGATTTTGTCTCTCTTGCTTTTGGTTTTTGCTTCCCCCCACCCCGGCCTGATCACTCCTCCCCACCCTTAGCCTTTGAACCCCTCTTAATTCATTAACATATTGAATTTTTTCAATTTTCCATTTTCTTGCAATAACAATATTAATGCCAGGGCCAAGGCCTGATTGGAGCTAAATTACTTGTTACCTGCTGGCATTTATTTATATGGCATTGAATTATAAAGCTTTGCTATTGTCATGCCTTGGGCGAATTGTTTATGACACCAGTAATAGGAGTAATTGTTATTGTTGAAATTACCTGTCAGCTACCCATAGCAGTGGCCCTTGTCCCACTGACAAATAGTGACAGGGGAGAGGGATCCTCCGCACGTCCTCCTGATGACTTCTCCTCTGATAATAAGGAGTGCAGGGCCTCTGATAATTTGCCTGTCACTGTTGAGTGCAGCTCAGAGAGAGTTGGCCAAATTGTTGTCATTCACTTTGACAAAGACAGCAAAACGCTCTGGAGCAGGAGGAGGATTATCAAAATAAATGAAAGCACTCGCACGTCCTTTGTTTTGGGTTTGTTTTTTTTCCTCCCCATTCCCACTTGCCTGCCTTTATGCCAGAGTTGTAAAAATGGGAATACATTTCTTAG
>NW_009917519.1:0-25718 GCF_000696875.1 Nestor notabilis | reverse complement strand
ATATATATATATATATATTTGAAGTAAACTACAAGCCCAGAAAGGTGGTGGAGCAATGCTGTTTAATGCCACTTGATAATTTAACTTACAATTTTTGACCCATCGGTGCCCTTTGTAAAAGTTGTTTTAATAATATTGTTTTCCTACCTGTTTGTCCACAGCACATATGCCTGAAAGAAATAGGATAGCAGAGATCTTATGTGGAGTGACTGTACCTCTCTGGCAGAGCTGGTGGAGGAATGTTAGCATATTAACTTCCAGAACTTTGACCAGAGCTGGTACAATCGCTTTCACAGAAGGACACCTGTCCTTATCCTAATCGACAAAAGGAGATAAGTGATCCACTGAAGGAAAAATACAGTTTGCAGTACTCTCAAGGATGTGACCTGGAGTATATGGAAAAACACCCTGTCTGTATTTTGGTATATTAGATGTGGTGCATGAAAAGAGATCAGAATACAAATCTCCACATCCCATCCCCTTAGTAAGCCCATAGCTCACATAGCTCACATATCATCTAGTTATCTCAATATGCTATAATGAAAAAAAAACCAACAAACCAACTTCGAGCCAAAAACTCATAGCAGCAAACTATATCTCACCCTGTTTCATCCAAAACTCCGTGCTTCTGACATGAAATTCCTTAACAGAAAGATGGCTTTTGTTGCATCACATAAAGGCTTACAAAAAGGCTTGCTCCAAAGGAGGAGCAAGTTTTCAAGTTCAGGAGGCCTTTTATGGTATGACTTGCTGGCAGCTTTCTCCTTACGTGTAACAGTTCTCTTTTCACAGTTTTGGGTTGGTGTTGCTATTTTTTAAAATTGTTATGGCATTTTATTTTTACTTGGTTTAGCATTCTTCACTTTCAACAATCGATAGATTGCAGCACGTCTGAAGCCTCTTTTAACAGATAGGTTTACATACTGCTCAACTTTATCCCAACTAGATTGCTCTGACTGAGCTTAGAAGAGGACGCGTGGACACTGGCCCTGCCCTACAGTATAGCTTCACAGAGGAAAGCTACCTATTTTCTCATTTTGACCTCTCTAAGTTACTGGCAGAGTGATCTGTACATTCCTCTTGCCAATTGTCTAGAGAAGAGTGCTCAAAAGAAGGGAACAAATTCTATCTACACTTAATGTCTTGTTCAAGCCTTAAAGTAACTCTTAGCTTCATATTGCCACACTGTCACATAATCATAGAGTCTGCAATATTTAATACTGGGCAAAGGGTCCTTCAGGAGCAGCCAAAAGCTAAATTCAGTGGATGATGATATACCAACAAAAGCAGGCTTCCAAAGTGCCAAACACATATTATATTATGGTCATGATGGCTGCAGCAGAACCAAAGGGATTATCTGCCACTGAGGTAAAAAATTCAATTTGAGATAGACTTAGTGCAGAATCTCAGGGCAGAGCCTTAAAAAGTTATCCAGTCTTAGGCGGAATAGTAAGTTGCTTTCTGTCAGGATAATATAAGCCTATTAAGCAGGTGAAAAAGCATTGCTAACTGCTACATCCTTTGCGGGTGCGCTGATTCATGCTGGTGGCATACCTGGTCTGTTGATCCCTGTCTTCTGAACCAGCCAGTCCTGGAGTGTAGCTCTGTGGGGAGTTCCTGGAGAAGAAGATGAAAATGATTCTAAGTCTCAGATCTGTGCAGCTCATATTAGTATTGATACGCTTGTGAGAGAGAGATTATGCTTTGAATGCAACCTGCAGTCTGTTTCTCCATTAAATCATTTCAGCGCATATGAAGGTGGAAAGGATCATTGGATTATTTAAAATTAAATGTATGTTTCAGGCCAATTAATTGAAAACTGTCAATCTTCAGAAACTTGATAAAGCCCCAGACTGAAGCATTCTGTTCTTCAGGAGATCAAATTGTTTGTGCCACAGGAATAGCTGAGACAAAGATGGTTAGACACCTTAACTTTCTTTAATACCTGATGTCACAGATAGGTACTTGATTTTTCTCACAACAGAGGAGGCTAATCCTGTCCCTGCGCTGTGCTGCTTGACATGCTGAATGTCTAGATCACACACGTCTATACTGCCACACTTGCTTACCTAGAGGAGAAATATTGCAAAAAAGAGGGGAGGGGGAAGAATGTGGACAATGCAGCTGCTCCTGTCTTTCAGAAAGTCATACAGATTTTTGTCTTCACTCTTTCTTAGTGAACTGGACTACCATGATGCTGCAAGTGTCAATGATAGATGCCAAAAGATATGTGACCAATGGGACAGCCTGGGAACACTTACTCAGAAAAGGAGAGAGGCACTGGAGGTAAACCACATAACACTAATCAGCAGCTCAGCTGAGGCAGGGAGTTGGGGAATGAACCATTTGTTTCTGATTTGAAAACAGCACCACTGAGCATGCCCTTTGGAATCCAACCAACAGTAAATTCTTTCCTTGACTTTCCATTTCATTTTGGTGTGGTTTCATTTGCAGACTTGACAGTACTCAGCTGTCAGCGACAGTTCTAAAGAAACAACAAATGGCATGTCATTTGTACCACCACTCTTTAGGAATTTCGTGTCCAGCAAGGATAACAAAAGCCATTAGGCGCTTACCTTTTCATATTTGTCTGAGGTTAATCAGCAGCCAGCACTGAGTTAATTTTTCTGTAGTGAGTATTCCAAAGCACTATTCCAAAACCGTGTTCCTTAAGAAAAGAGGAAGTCACACACGTGTATGCCAAGATGGAAACCATATGTCTAACTCTTCCTTTCTATACTTACAAAGCAAGATTAGCAAATTTTAATTGATTTGCAAATAGTAGTTTCACCTGTTATCATTTTTATTGGTCATACACCCCTTTTAAGATGTTACGGCTGAGAGTATCTACTGCAATTAGTTCTATTGCCTTGAGTGAGAATCCTTAAAGCAGGTGGTGAAATCAGCCAACAGTACAGCCAGTTGCTTTTGAAGAGGCATGACTTTGTGCATGGGTGGGTATGCGTGTGGAGTCTTAGCCTGGTAACAAAGGAATGTACCTTTCCCAATCTGTACAGAGGACAGAGAAATTGCTCGAAACAATTGATCAGCTTCACCTGGAGTTTGCCAAAAGAGCTGCTCCTTTCAACAACTGGATGGAAGGTGCTATGGAAGACCTACAGGATATGTTTATTGTTCATAGCATAGAGGAAATTCAGGTAAATGGTTGTTTATTTTTTGGCATACAGTCATAGGGAAAACAAGAAAGGAAGCTTTTCCTTCTTGGAGAGTAGAATGCATGTAAGAAAAAGCTAAAACCTATCTGTCTTGACATTTTCTTTATGATAGGCAATGTTATAAACAGGGGGTTTCATTGGTATGAAAGAATATTCCAGAGATCATGGAAGAAGTGATAGTCCCGATAAAGTCAATGAGGAGTGTTTCATGAATGTATCTACCTGTATTATTTCCTGTATCTACAGGTACATGTAGACAGGGTGTTCAAAAGGCTGAGATAGGATCTGTGCTTATTTACAGCAAATCTTCCAGATATGGGAAGAAACATTAAAGTTATCATGCTTTCCTTCTCTGTTTCTGATTTTAGAGTTTAATCTCTGCACATGATCAATTTAAAGCTACTTTGCCAGAAGCAGATGGTGAAAGACAGGCCATACTGTCGATCCAGAATGAAGTTGAAAAAGTTATTCAGAGTTACAGCATGAGAATAAGCGCAAGTAATCCTTACAGCACTGTTACTGTGGACGAGATTCGTAGCAAGTGGGAAAAGGTAATGTATGCTAAATACATAAAAGATATTTTAACGTGGTATTCTAGTTTAGAAATAGTGAGAATACTCACAGAATTTTACACTAAATCTGTAAATTATTCTAGATCATCAGATGCCAGAATGAACTTTCTACAGTATCTTATGCTCTCCCTTATGTTTGCTAGGCTTGCTTCACAATATGCCTTGCTCCCATTACTCAATCATACCTATGTCATTTTTGGCTTTTTGGCAGGGCAAGAGAAGCATGAGTTAGGGCTAGTGCAAAGCTGGTGGCCAACCAGCAGGTGGGCCAGAGGGTGCTGTCAAAAGAACAGAAAATGACTGTGTTCTTTCTCTTGGTATGAACAGTAGTTTGTGTGTCTCTATCCAGCTGCTGCTTTTCATAAATGTAAAAAATTAACATCTTTGGGACCTTTAATGTTCTGTCCAAGTAGACTGAAATTAGCAATTACCTTAAGGAATTACTGAGGAGGGATTAAAGAGAGGCTTCTAGAGCAATCACACAAAGTTTATTTCATTTGGAACCAAGACAGGTAATATGCTGAAGGTAAATGATTGTGTAGAATGTATGAACTTAACAAATACATAAACTTACATGGACAATAACACACCTTCAATGGGTTATAAAAACAAAGCAATCAGAACTAAATTCAGAATCTCCCAGGTGATTCAGAAGGATAAGCCAAAAAAAAAAGCATTTGCAGTGTGTTAGAGACCTTCAGATATACATGATGGACAGAATGTGTCTCATGTTATCCTATTGTAATAGCTGTGCTCAAATAAAATGTTTTGCACTGACTTTTCTTAGAACTATTACTTGGACACTGAAAAATCACCCATGTTTCAAAAGAAAAACAAAGTAGCTGCTCTAATAGCAGTTTGAGTTGAGTAATTGTCTTGAACTTGAACCCAGACAGAGGTGAGAATGTGTTCTCTTTCCATGTCAGTCTCTCCGGTCAAGCTGTCCAAGAGCATGTTCGTTATTTCTTATGTTAGTACGAAACTGGTAAATAAAATAGTGATCATGTTTCTGGCTTGTCCTGATATCAACCTTCAGACTAATAAGAAAAAATAGTAACTGTAGACTTATTTGCTCCATTTGTTTTGCTTCACAACTATTTGCTTCTCAGTTGTGCCTACTTAACACTCAGTGCTTTCCCACTCTAACAGGTGAAGCAGCTGGTGCCTCAGAGGGATCAATCCTTGCAGGAGGAACTAGCCCGCCAGCATGCCAATGAGCGCCTGCGTCGCCAGTTTGCTGCTCAGGCCAATGTCATTGGGCCATGGATCCAGACCAAGATGGAGGTGAGTCTCAGACCCTCGCACAGAAGCTGATGAACAAAGTGGTTTATGATTTCTGATCTCTGCTTTATGTACAGGTCAACAGCAATCTCTATGATAGTTCACCAGCTGTTTGATTCTGAAGTATTTAGCTCTTCTTAAAACGATTTTTAGAACCATGGAAGCTTGTACAAGTAGTAGCTTGATGGTGAGCAGGAGATGTAGCTTTGAAAAATCGATTGCTAAACGATTACTATTTAGCTTCTGCTTTCTGTAAAGGAAAGATACCAGGATCACTGGGGTCTCAATACTAATTCCATAAATAAATCTGCCTCATTTATTTTGAAATACGTTTTCTACTGTAAAGTTTATCATCTTCACTGTATGAAGGTTTTATTACTATTGCTTCTTAGTATGAAAGTATTAAATATTATTGTGAACATTGGTCAAATTAGCAAATCTGAAGCTTAAACACTGTGGCTGGGGGGTGTCTTTGTTTCTTTCGACAGGAAATTGCCCGCAGCTCTATTGAAATGACAGGGCCTTTGGAGGACCAGATGAATCAGCTGAAGCAATATGAGCACAATATCATTAATTATAAACACAACATTGACAAACTGGAAGGAGATCATCAGCTTATACAAGAAGCTCTGGTGTTTGACAACAAGCACACCAACTATACTATGGAGGTAGCCATTTACTCCCTTTTGTACTTGTTAGTTTATTCTGCTCTCTTCTGCCATGTAACTGATTTCCCTGATCTGAAGAGTCTGCAACAGACGATGGACTTCTCAGAAGACCTGTTTTATTTTCACTTATTTTTACTTTTAGTGAAGAAGTACCCATTTAGAAACCATATTTTTAGGAAGGCCATTTCTATTTTTAATGATCTTTGATCATAATATAGAGTTAGTGGTACAAAACAGGTATCATAAACACTTAGAGCTGATTTTTTGCTTATTGTACTTTTTATACTTTTAGAAGAATATATTTGATTCTTTAATAAATCAGTATTTTCTCTCTCATAGCACATCCGTGTTGGATGGGAGCTCCTACTTACCACCATTGCTCGAACTATCAATGAGGTTGAGACTCAGATTCTCACAAGAGATGCCAAGGGTATCACCCAGGAACAAATGAATGACTTCAGAGCATCATTCAATCATTTTGACAGGGTACAGTACTCCTGCTTTTTCTTAACTCACAACATGCATTGCTCCCAAAAGCAAGTTTCTTTTCATTCCAAATGTAAGCCTTTTAGAAAACTGAAAATGTAGTTGCATGGTCTTTTTTTAAAAGAGAAAAGGAAAAAATCAGTTAACAAAGAATTGTCAGCCTTATGAAATCACAGCATTGTACAGATAAAGATTAATTTCTATTCTTTGATTGTAATGAAAAAATACAGTTTTGCTAATATGGTTAAGTATTTGTTCAAATAATAGGCAGAACTGGATCAATCTGTGCGGTTTGGAAAATAACATGCCCCTTTATTTTAAGGCAGTGCAGCATGTTCTGCTTGCCAGAGGCTTCCATCTCATTAAATTTAGCTGTAATCTGGATTACAGGTTTTTTTCTTTGCATCACAATTTTCCCCTAGAAGAGGTTTGTAGGGAATATAATTGGGGCACTGATAGCTGTGAAGGAAAATCCTTTTTATTTCTGGCTGCATGTGGGAAATAAGAGGTTGGGTTTTTTCAGTTAATCTAATCATGGATGAATAAAAGTAGGAATGAAAACACTACTGTAAAGCAACTCAACTCACTCCTTCTGTAAGTTATGCAGTATTCCTGGATAGAAGGTTAAAAAGATAGCTACTAATAGACACAATAGCAAAATACATGCAGACAGTGACCTAACATTCTAAGCTGGAGAACAATCTGTGCATGTGTTAGCTCTGCTGGCT
The DNA here is from genome assembly GCF_000696875.1 of Nestor notabilis. Taxonomy (NCBI): domain Eukaryota; kingdom Metazoa; phylum Chordata; class Aves; order Psittaciformes; family Psittacidae; genus Nestor; species Nestor notabilis. Next base: position 18,807 of record NW_009917519.1, on the reverse strand, counting down.
CCGTGCTCACATGAACCCACCTTCAAACCAAGTTCACATTTCAAATACTGAAAAAGATTATCCTAATACAGCACCAGGCTGTGTCTTTTTCCCATTACAGATTCCTGAAGTTAGCAGACTGTGCTTAACCCCTAACTGTAATCATGATTATTCTGTAATCACGAGTCAGCTCCTTCAAATCATTTCAGGCTGTAGCAAAATGCCACTTTCTTTTCACTGTTGTCCTGTAAACAGCTCTACTCAAAATGGTTACCTATGCCTGGACTTCTACTTCATGTGCATTGGATGCTGACAGTCATAGTTTGCTAAATGTTCTTTAGAATATCCTTAATTGTTTAGAAAGAAAATCTTAATTGCCAAACCTCTGTTTTTGGAAGAAACACATAAGCATAGGAAAGGTTAGCTACACAGGAACCATGAACAGATGTTATGGAAAATCTTAATGTGAGTCTAGTGCAGCGTAATTCCTTCTTGTATTTTCTAAAAAAGCAGAAGATAGCATCACAGAAGCAGAGATAAATTTCCTAGGGTGGAAAGAAGTAGGATACTAAATGACTTTCCCAATGCACTGGAGCAGATAACTCCAGAGCAATTTGAGCTATTAAAAGCAGACAGAGTGCCAGGCCTGGACAAATTATGGTCCAGTATTTGAGAGACCCTATTAAGGGAAATCAGGGACTTTGCACAAAGATTTGACAGCTCCCCAAAGGTAAGGGCTGAATCCTAGTATATCTTACTCTAGATGGCCATTTCTAGCATCCCTGTGTCTTTGTTCATAGATGAATTCTCTGCCACGCTCGTGGAAAGGCTGGTTCAGTGGCTAAGGAGATGTTACAGGCATCTTTGGTGCCTCAGAAGGTCTTGAAGGGAGACGCTAAATCCTACACCAGTCAGCTCTATTGTTACGGATCTTTAGGCTTTGCAGATACAGTAAAAATTTGAGATAGTAAAGGATACAATAAAGCAAGGCAGGTTGTATTGCCTGGAAGAGAGTGCTCGTGTCACACAGCTGCAGGCAGGTTGGAGATGGGCTATGACAATAGCGCATAACACAGATGTGCTTCTCAGCTCCTAGGTCCTTGCCTAACCCTGGCTGCCTCCTTTCCTCTGCCTGTAATGAGTCATGGCTTCAGGCAGTGTCTGTTCTGCCCTTGCTTCTGTTGCAGGAAGCCTTAATGGCTGGGTCAGAAGTGAGAGATGCTTCATGGGTTTCTATGGCCTCAACAGCCTGGGCTGCACGTTTAGATGCAGACCTTACCTTCCCCCATGACAGATATAATCCAGAGACCTTAAAAAAGAGGCCTGGAAGGATCACGATAAGAAAAGGACCATTTTGCATATGCCCCCTTTAGTATACTCCTTCTCTTAGCATCAGACATGGAAAATTGGTCTAGAAGGATTTTTGCACTGACACAGTGCAACAATTACATTCTCAGTTAGCCTAATGCAAATTAAAGAAAGGAAGAAGGTAAGATCTAAAACCACTCAGCCATCAATCCAGGCTTTCTGCAGGGGACATATAGTAGAAACACTGATAAAAGAGAAACTGAAACTGATTAAATTACACTGTAATTTGATGGGCAGATGCGACTCAATCTGCAGAGGCCAGAAGGAGACATTGAACAAACCATGTTTGAGAGAGGCAGGCTTGTTTTTCATTTTTAGATCCTTCCTATGTCAGATGGAATTAGCAGTGTATGTGTTAAGTTTTGTTGCGCTTAGCAGTGTTTCTGAATGCCTGGCAGGGTTTAAAAAAACACACTGAAAGAAATGGACTTCTATTCACAGCGATGAATAGCCAGAAAAGATCCCAAAAATGAACACTGTCCCTGAGGAGTAGGCTTTAAATACCTAAGCACAACAGAATCACTTAGGCATTCTATAGTTCTGACTTCTGTGGCATTTCTCCAGTGTAAGACATACTTTAATGTTTGACTTTTAGTATGTGTTGAGGATGTGACCAGAGTAGTTCCCTTCCCCATTTTAAAGAACGTACTTTGGTAGACAATAAACCTAACAACTTCTTTTGCTTATAGATCTGAGGAAGGAATCTCTATCTTCCTCCCTAGGAAGAATATATAAAAAAATAAAAATCTTACAGTTCATAATCCATTATGGGGCTTAATTCTGCAGTTCTTAATCCTTTGAAAGAGAGCTAAATATCTGGGTGAATTGTTTTAACTGGCTTCTACATCTTAAATATCTGAAAGAAAACTATTCAGGATACAAGTGTTTTTGAGGGGGCTACATGCCTCTGACTCTCAAACTGCAGTAAGTGGGCACCATGCACATAAGAATTACACAGGCAGGAGGAGTTGTGTCTCTTTCAGTGCATCCACCAGCAGAGATGAGCTAGCACAGAAACCATAACAAGTTATCCTTGTTAAAGTCAGGTGGTAAATATGCGATCTCCCTTGGGTCAGGGGGGCAGCCCTCTAGGCTTCTGTGTTTCCAGCAGGCATGTATGCACACTGGTACCCCAGAGGTTGTTACTCCTGAGGATGCTGCTGCTTACCCACTACTCCTTGCTGGAGGCTGTGCCTGCAGGCACAATCTGGTTGTAGGTATAAATATAAATCTTTAGCAATGCGGGTTTTATTTCCTTCCTTAATGTGCCTGCATAGAGAAATAAAGTGAGACACAGTGTCTGAATCACAGAAGCAGTTTAGAAGTGTTCAAAATGGTGCATAGCTGAATAATGGGATGCAGACAAATTGGGACACCAACACAGGGACATTGTCAGTCACTGATCTCGAAGTCTTTTTATGCAAGGATTCCTTTTTCATATCCAGTATATTTAGTACATTCTAATAAGATTGCAAAGTATGTGACAAAGTATCTGCAACTGCTCTGCATGTAATATCCTAATGGCTGTTAACATATTCTACTATTGATTTTTGTGCAAACTACAGATTTTAAGTAGGAGCTCTGCATGCCAAATGATGGCATCATGCCACCCTATATTTTACTAACAGAAAAACAAGAGCTCTCTATTAAGGGAACCACGTGATCAGGCTTATGCAGGTCAATTAGTGTTCAGGAACCTGAAGGACGCGTTTTAAGAATGGATTACTTGGACTCAGAAGCTCACTTTTTTAATAGGGCCACATATAAATCACAAAGGGGGAGGGAAAGATTTCTGGGGACTAATAATGAAACAAGAAAAGGGCTTTCAGTGTTTTACTTTTTACTGGCAGGAAAAGATGAACAAAGCAAAGTTATTTATATGCTTTAAAAAACTGATTTCAGTGCTTAATGCTGGTCTGAAACAAAGTAAGTACAAAGAAACATTTCCCAGTGTACAGCACTTGCATGGACTTGATCTGTGCATTAACTGTAAAATACCATTGTATCCCATGAAACTGGTGCACTGCAAAGGCAAAGATGCCTTTTCAGGACATACATGATGCCAGTTAGAAAAAATCACTACAAGAATGTGAAAACCTGCTATAGTATGTGGCACAGCTACCTGGACCCTGACTGGGGAGTCTCACTTAACCAGATGATGGTTATGAGCTCCAACACAACCACTGCTCCTCTCCTGGTTTCTCAGTAGACCTGCTGGCCTTACTCCCATCTTCCTTTTGCTACCTGTTGCACAACTACTGCTGCCACGTGTGCCTGGTTAGGGAGCTCATGCACATACTGACCTGGGGTAGGCAAGTAGCTAATAGTTCTCTACCAACACCTGATAGATCAGGTCACCCAGTATATCTTCAGCTTTAGAAGTAAGGTAAAATGAGCTGACTTCACTCTTGGTGAGACCTGTCTCAGCCTGTCTCCTCCAGGATGGTTTTTGAGAATTTCAAGTCAGCCTAGATCATCATATTCAGAATAATTTATAGCAGGAATTATCTTTTAAGATGGAACTATTAAAGGAAAAAAGCTTCACTGTGATTATGGCTTTTAACTAAATGCAGCTCCAGTTTTGCAGCTTTGCTTTCTCTCTCATCAGTGACTTCCTGCTATTTTTTTTTATCTTCCCTTTATGGAGCTGGTGGAGGTTGATGCAGAGGGAGTCAATATAATAACAGCAAGATATATCAAAAATGCATGGTGTTATTAACTTTATGAAGTGCCACTTTATCCTTCTAGTATATTAAATAAACCCAGTGCATTTGTTAAAACTCCTATAATTTTAGTTATGCATAACTATATAGAAATTTTTAAAAATACATTTTTCATCTAGCAGGCAAATATGTAGCAGACGGAAAACATTGGATCTTCTCCAATCTGCCAGTCTGTAAAATCAATAAGGGTAATATTTAAACTTAGAATATCTCTTTAATTGTATTCATGCTAACTCAATTTGAAGTACACCACTGATAGGACACATTTGGTATGGACAGAAAGAAAAAGATGAGTCTGTTTTTAAGATGTGGGTTTCTTGACCTGCCAGATGGAAAATAATATTGGTTCAAAACAATGCTCCAGTTTCATGGAGTGTTACTTGGAGCCATTTAGCCTGGAATTCAATGGGGCTTTTTTAAAGTCAGTTTTCAAAGCAAAACCTTATGTATAGGTTATTAAAGAAGACAAATAACTGAAAATAAGTTATGCCAGTTATAAATCCATTTTGTACATCTACTGTCTTTTGAGATATGCATATTCAGTTGTTAAGTATTATCAATGGGGGGAAAAAATGTTTCACTCAGATTCAGTGATCTTTTTACTGCATCTCACACACACTATATGACAACAGAAAATGAAGGAAGCAAATGGCAATTCAGTGGAATAAAAAGTGCCTTGTCAGCAAAAATGTTAAAAAAGGACCTGTAGAGGAAGCGTAGTTTTAACTCTGTAGTTGAAGTAAGGACCCTCTTCTACTAAGAAAAAAACTAAATCACGAAGCTGCAAAAGTAGTATCCTTTTTAGGTAATTCATTGCAATATATAGAATGTTCCTTACTAACCAACTAACCTGATCTGTGGTTTTTCTTTCTTTCCTTTCACTTTCCCAAATGCATGCACCTGTGATGGGATGCTAGGATGAATCTGACAATCTGCATTCTGATGAATTTAAAGCCTGCCTCATCAGTCTAGGACAGGTTGGAAATGACCTGCAGGTAGAGGAAACTGATATTGTTCTGTTTGCAGATATATCAGTATAGTAACAGCCAAAGAGATTGTGGGTTTAAATTCCAATGTGCTGGTCATAATACTTTGAAAAGATCCTGCCCCTGGGAAGACAGCTAGATTAGATGGACTGTCAGCATTACTTGGAGCCATATTTTTCTATGCATTTTTCAAAGACCTTTCAAGTTGTTTCTTTTACTTAGTTTGAGATGGTTTATTTGGAATCTACTAGGTAACTCGAGGAGCTCCTACACTTCTTGCACTCAGACTTTTGCTATTTTTTCCTTTCCTCAGGCTCTGTACAAGCTCTCTGTTGCTGTCTCCTGATTTAGGATGACACAATTCTCCCATAACAGCTACATTGTATCACAACACAGAAGAAACATTTATTTACTTCCTTACTAGAGTGACATTTAATAGGAATGCCACAGATAAGATACTGCCTGGAAAATAAGCAACCTCCTTTTATACAAGGTCTTCAGCTGTTCTCCTTCTAAGTCTTGGAAGTCTTTAAGCCAGTGTGCACATTTCTCTGCTGGAGTCCAGGTCTTGCAGTCAGAAGGAAAATCCCTGTACTTCCCATATGTCAGCACACAGCTCTCATAATGTACCTACCTTAGCCTTGGAGTGGAGTATTTGAAACAGTCAGTGACACACTGTTTTCAGACTTGGTTTTAACTATACTTTTAGCCACTACAGCATCCCATGCAGAACCTTCAAAGACATTTCATATTAGGGAGGCAGCTTGAGCATCTCCTGAATTTGACTAGTTTAGTAACAAACTTTTCTCATTCCCCTTCTCTTTATCTTCTCTGGTTGTGTTTTCCGTATTGTCTCCTTCACCTCCTTTTATCCCTTATCTCTCCCCTCACCTTTCCTGCTGTTACTTTTTGTGGTGAAAATGTCTGTTTCTTGTGTGTAACATGTTAGTTACTTCTTCCTCCTTTAAAATTGATGATGATTCCGGTGACCTGCTTGGGCAATATCAATGAATATGTTCATACACTGGATCAAATATGCCAATGGTCTAAACTCCTCGTCTCTCTGGAAATTGGATTCTTCAAACCTTCCCTTCTGTATTCCTTACGTTGTTTTGGTCAATAGAGGAAGAACGGATTGATGGACCACGATGATTTCAGAGCTTGCTTAATTTCAATGGGTTATGATTTGGTATGAATTTTAAGAAACAATGGCAAATGATTCTGCTTACAGTTTATAACATTAATCAGAGCGGCGCTAAAGCTGATTTGAATTGGCATATTACTAACAATTTAATTTACACTTTAGAGATACTAGTTTCTTGTTTCTTTGGCTTTTCTCTATTTTCAAATGGTGAAAAAAGAAAATTAGAAGTAAAACTAGACACTTGAAAGCCATATTCTATGGTTCACTGCATTGCTCTTTGAATTAAGGAAACTTTAAGAGTTGAAATTAACAGTTAGTAATTTTTTTTTTTTGCTTTCTCATTTTTTATCTGCCTGAGGAAGAATGAGTTTGATGCTGTTTAATTCTCCTACACTAGCTTCGGGGCTTGCATTTTCTTTCCTTCACTTTTTTTATTCTAAAATTTCACCCCCAAATGCACCCTTTTTACTGGAAAAAAGGATTAGCCTTAGTTGATCTGTCCTATATTTGGAATGAAATTTTCAGAATTGTTTCCCTTCTAGACACACTGAACTAAGAAGTAAGTACACTGCTTCTTAGGCTATTGTTTCACTTCCCTCTGCGGTACCTAAATTACAGTGGGTTTAGGATGGGGTGGAAAATTAAGTGTTATATTAAAACAGGCTAAACAGGCACTGAGGGAGGCTGGGAGGGGGGAGAAGTTGCAGAAAGTTAATTGAAAGAGACATACTATGTATTTAGGACAAGGAGTACATTTTTCAAAAGCACTGAGTTCTTTTTACAAAAGAGGGGTGGGTATTGAAGATCCCAGATTTCACTGACATTTATGTTCCTAAGTCAGGAAGATGCTCTAAAGACTTTGTAACCACTGGTCCCTACTGGTTCATGAGAGACAGGGGCTGTTTGTGACTGATGTTATGGTGACCATTTTTTTTCTTGTTTTGTATTCTGTGAAAGGGTGAAGCTGAGTTTGCCCGAATCATGTCTCTGGTTGACCCCAATGGGCAAGGAACTGTCACTTTCCAGTCCTTCATTGACTTCATGACCAGAGAAACGGCAGACACAGACACGGCTGAGCAAGTGATAGCTTCCTTCAGAATCCTGGCTTCAGATAAGGTCAGTCATCGTGCTGCTGTCTGAGAGGATTCAGTAGCTCTCCTATTTAGCCCTTCTTTGCTGAAAGCCACACAAGCCTTTTAGTAAGAGTGAAGCTTTGTTTTCAGGTTGTAAGACTTCAGAGAAAGCCCTTGCCTTTTCTTCTTGTTTGGAAACAAGACTCTTAGCTGAAATAGCTGCAGAATTCAAGACTTGGTCTGTATACCCTCATGTCCAAAGAGGCAACATAAAATTTGACATCTTAGACAAGACTTAGGCAGTTTGTCTGTATAACGGATATATTGTATATCAGGTTGTTTCCACACAACAGCCTTGATTAGAGGGGAAATAATTTTGCCTTTTGTGATGTTGTCTGGATGTTTCAATGCAGAGTTTGGCTCTCCGGAACATAGCCAGGGTCAGTTGCACAAGACTACACCTAATGGTGAACCATGTTGCAACCTAACAGCTCATTCAACAGGGCGATGCAATGTGGTGTACCCCTACCCTAGGAGGAGCAGGAGGAGAAGGAGGCCTCCTCTACTAACTGGGTTCATGGAGGAAGCTTTGAATTTGGCGTACTTTCCTTCCCACAGCCAGATCCACTGCTGAATGAGTGGTGTATGAAGATGAAAGGGAGGATAATGGCAACACAAGAGCTTCTGAAGGAGTCAGGGCCATAAACAGTGCTGCCAGGAAACCAATTCTGTGCTACGGAGAAAGGAGAGATCACAGCAGCCCTATTTGCCCAAGCTCGCTCTATTGATTTTCTCCTTCTGGCAGTTTGTATTGATTTTGTGATCCCAGTTACTGTGGATCACATTTTGAATTCCAGACATGTTCTTAGTAGCAATTCATGTGGAAGGTGAAAGCCAAGGTCTCAGGAAAAAACAGTTTTCATTACGTTGCTATTTTAAATAATGTCAAGTCTCTTAAACAGGAGGGTATCTTTCATATCATAAATACAAACCATTAAAAGCAATAATTCATCTTTATTGCAAATATATTAGGACCTTAAAGCTAACAGGATCTAACTGAAAATGTGCCTGTCCTGTTTCTGGAGAAGGGGCAGCAGTGTGCTTTGGAGATACGGACTAGCTATCCATGGATGGATGAGCTGTCTACACATGGCTGCACGCTGCTTGGTAGCTAACATACACAGACACGTAGCCTTAGACTGGATTTTGATCTAATCAGTTTGTTGGTAGGATATTCCCCTTCAACTAAACATCAAGGATGGAATTTACTGAGGAAAATATTTGGTCTTAGAAAAACAGACAGGATGTCCAAGTTTAATAGTCACAGCTACAGAAAATATTTTGTGTCTGAAGAATACATACTGAATTTGTCAATCCTTTCCCCCTTCCCAGCCTTATATCCTGGCAGATGAGTTACGCCGAGAGCTGCCTCCTGAGCAAGCTCAATACTGCATCAAGAGAATGCCTCCGTACACCGGCCCAGGTTCTGTTCCTGGGGCTCTGGATTACACCTCTTTTTCATCAGCACTGTATGGAGAGAGCGACCTCTGATTCTGTAATTGGCCGTCTTCACAGTAGACAGTAAAAATACCCACCTTATTGCCCAGATTGCTTCTCAAAAGCTTTGACAAGCTGATTTAAAAATGAGTTTTACAAATACAGTAGGTACCGTCAGTGTAAAGTGCTAGTAACTAAAGTAACTATTGTATATTAAAGTGTGCAGCATGCTAGATTTCTGCATTGTTGGTTTTAGGTTGTCTGTCCTATACAGTGATAGAAAAAACATATAAAAAAATTACAAGATGTTAACTTTGAAATATCCATTCAGAAAATAGAATGTAAAACCTAAAAGTATTGAGACTCACAAAATATTTCTCCATTTTCAAAAGGTTTCAATGCCATACGCGCTTCTTCTACAATGTTCATAAAACTATGTTAGAAGTCATGCTTTTTTCTTTCGTAGAGCAATATTATTTTCCTCTAATGATTTCTGATTTTGTATGCTTCTACTGGTGGAATTTAATAAAATAGCAAAATGCAGTTTTTCAGGGAAGAAATGTATCAACCAAGTAAACTACTTAATTGCAGAAATAATCCAGAATGCTATGCTTTTGTCTCTTAAAGATGGTTTTATCATATTACAAAGAGTTGTAATATAGGGGAGAAAGCTGATTAAATTGCAGGTTTAGAGTTCTGTAAGCAGTACTTTTCTTTAAGGCCTTTAACTTTTACATTTGAGGGAGTACAACTTTTATAATCTGAAATAATAAGGAAGCTAATTTCATGTGAGCTTTTTGTTTTGAAACCCTCATTTTTGTCTGTGTTGGACAGTCTTTGTTTCTCAGTATAAGAAAGTCAGTTCCTTGTTGTATCAGTGGGCAAGATTCACCTCTATCCTGCATACTGCAAAATCCCATCTGAGCAAATGTAGTGTGGTTGTCTTGCAGCTTTAACTGTTCAGTGCTCGAGTTTCAGTTTGTCTTGAGTTCTCCAGGATCGCAGGCAGTTCTGTCTGTATTATGCTCCTGTGCGCTAGTTGTTTACTGTTTTTTTGTTTTTCCATCTTGAGAAATGACAGAGAAATAAAAGCAGTAACTTTTTTACTTGAATCCTACCGACACTGAGGAAATGCAATGTAATCAAACAAAACCATTTACAAATGGTGATGTGAGCTGTGCAGCCCAGTGCTATTAAAGCAATGATGTGCCTATTAAATAAAGTATGCTTTTCAAAACCTTATGGGAGTCTGTCATTGGCAGTTACCTAGTGGTTCCCTCCAAGAACTGGAAATACTTCTGAACATTAAAGGAGGTTTCAATCTTTAAAAAAAAAAAGGCATGTCTTGCATTTCTGTACACTCTGTTTGTATGAACAGTTGCTGCATGCTGGAGGGACAGGTATGACTTCAGGAAGTGAGGTGGAACTCGGAATGCGTGGGACAGAGTTTCCATTTAGGTCACCTGAGCACAGATGTCGGTAGCTTGTTAGTCTTGTAGCTTTGATTGATTTCAGTAAGACTTAGGCACTAATGCTTTTGAAGATGTTGGCCTTTTCTGTATCTCTCCTTTTACCCATGTGCAAAAGTGATGTTAAATATGCAACGATGTTTTAATGGCCTTTGCTTTAAAATCTATGAATGGGAAGCACTAAAACTTTGTGTGTGATTTCAGTTCTGAAAGAGGCATCCTGCAGGTAAGGTACATGGGATGGCAGCAATTTCAAAACAACCCTGGAGGAGACAGGCAATGACCAAATGCCTCTTCCTCCTCCACCTTGTGTCCAATGACTAGCAGAGGACTTAGAGAAATACTAGGGCTAGAACCACATCTCCTACAGTGCATGTGCAGCCTTGCACACAGCCAGAAGCTGCTGCTGCCACTGCTGATACTGACATGTGCAGTGCCATCTCTTTTTGTGATGACAGTGCCCGTTCAAACTAAGTGGGGAAGCTCTGCCTTAAACCAGTGGCATTTACAGCTAAATGATTGCTGGACAGGCTGAATCATATTAAGAAATAAATCTCTTTATCTCTCATTGAAACAGTTTAATCCAACTGGAAGAATAAAACACTGAGCTTCCAACCATGGCACAAAAGCAAAATCTCAGTGCTACAGGCAGGATTATGCTAAAAATTGGCATAGAGACAGTTTATACCTGACACCTCTATTGGGTGTCATTCATACTCTCTACCTGCTAGTTTTTATATTGTGATATTCTTCCTAATTTTGATAGTATAGAAGAGACTTCTAAACTGCTCCTTTAGCTAAATGTTCTGTTGATCAAAGAATGTGAGAGATAATGTTATCAGCAGCAAGAGAAAAAGACTTTCGCAAAGTAATTTTTTCATTCCTATATCAGGTTTCTAATTTCTAAAGTAGAGGGAACAGAACCAGTGGCAGAGAGCTGCAAGGATTTATTCTCCATCTGTACTTGCTATACCATACTTCTTACTTCGTATTTATGAAAGTAATAAATATGGCATATGGTGAAAGATGGATGAATACATCTTTCACATTAAAAAAATATGTATAATAAGGTTATTTCTCCCAGCATCAATTATTTTTAGGGTAACTAGATTAAATAAGTAAGCTGTGCTATTATACCCTGATTTTTTCAGGTTCTTTCGTCAAGTTTCAGGGCTATGAGCTTAACAGAGAGTTTTTCTTTTCTTCTGAGTTCCATTTTCAGCAGATGGCATTTGCATTTTTCTGTAGAATCACTCTGATCACATTTGGAATCAATGCAGTGGCATTTTCTGTCTACGTAGTTCTGGCAGCAAACTAGCTTTTTACTGTAAAAAAGGAGCACAGTATCAGCACAGTAACTGAGCCCAAAGATAAAGGATACAGGAAAACTGACAGTTCAAAGCTGGATTTTATTTCTATCTCTTTATAAAATGTGCGATTCCTTCCTAATTTTAAGCCAAGGTGGGGGCTGCCACCACAAAGGACAACGTCTATCTCCACTTTTTCCGTGATCCTATTTATTTATAAATAGAGCAGTTCCCTGGTCCGGTTACCCTGCTGGCTGGGAACATACATCCAGGGCACTGAGAATGGCAGATTATCCCCTCCAGCAGCAGCCTGTATTTACATTGCCTTAAAGTGATGGTGTATCTGTGGAATTGGGTACACAGCCGCATACTTTCACTGGAAGTCCTTTATTATTCACAATAGAAGAATGTTTATGTGTAGACAACAAATCTTGAGCCAGAACCAGGAATACCACTCATTTCCCTCATGAAGTAAGAGAGCTACATTAAACGACAAGCCCAGTCTTTTCAGTATATAAGCTTGACAAGGATTTTATATTCTAAGCTTCAAAAGAAATTCCTCTGCCAATTTGCTAGGTTTTGGAAAATTTCATTAGCATTTGTAATGCTGCTTTGCACAAATTTATTATCAGCATATTACTTTAATTACTTGGAAATCAAGTACATGATACGAATGTCCTGAGGGGATAAATCTCCTGAGGCTATTATAACACCCATCCAGCCCTCATCTACTTGCCTTATCTACTGGCTGTTCTGTTTCAAAACCTGGCTGGTTTATTTGGCCCCAACTAATGGAAACTTTATTCCCTTCAAGACAGTTGTTAATGCTTCAAGTGAAAAATGCCCTTGAGCACTGTCCTCAGAAGGGCAGGTTATCACATGTGCTCTCCTGAGCTGGAACCTTCCAACTGCCCAATGGCTACCTGTGTCAGCAGCTCAGGTATATAGACGAGCTCTGCAGGCAGACCACAGACACAGAAAGTCCTGCTTCATGTTTTAGCTAGTCTGCTGACTACAGGAAATGTTTGCATATATTGCCAGCAAGTCTTGTCTTGATTTGGACTGAACTGGCAATATAGGCACACCAAATGAATATAATTTGAAGAAAAAAAACACCACAGCAAAGCCTAGAATGGCTATATCGAACATCTGGTTCAGACTTGCATCCTGGCTCTGACAGTTACCAGTAGTAGGCACAATGGGAAAGTATAAAAGCGAGGCAGCGTGTGGCCATGTATACCTAGAAGACTCTCTAAGCCTTCAGTAATTTGTAGGTCGGGAAGTTGTGGAACACTGTGTACCAATGCCAAAAATTTAGCCTGTTTTTTTCTGCTAAAGCAGTATCTTCTCTGAGCGCTCTTTTTGTATTCCTCTCAGCAGGGCCTACTCCTATAAATTCTCCAGCAAGCTATTTGATATGCTTAAAAAGGTCTACTCTTTGTCCCTTTACCTTTTGCAAACTGTTCTTCACACTCTTTTTTGTTTCCCTTATTATCGCTTAGACTTAACCTGCCAGAATTTATAATCCTATTTTCCCCATATGGACATGATGCCAGCTTTCTGAAGGGTGCTTGCAAAATGCAGGCAGTCCAAGAGAGATGAAGTTTTACCTCCCGTGAGATCAAAAAAAACCAAACAAGCAAACAAAAAAAACCAAACCAGTTTTAACGAACTTCTTAGCAAACCTGATTATTTAAATGAAAATCAGACACCAGTAATGTTTAGTGGATGCCCAGGTAAGCATGATGAATATATTTGGCAGACACAATGCTGTCGGACATTACATCCCTGAGGTCCTACTTACTGACATTGTGATTAAACCAAAGACAGAATTTAATATTGTACAACATGCTGATTAACAGTCTTGCTGTTATTTGTGCATCATCTTGGGACAACACTCCAGGGCAGTTCCAACTCTTAGCTTTGTTACTTGCTAACAGAAGGTGACAAAGCCTGATTGCCACAGCAAGCTGGCAAGCATCCAGACTGTCCAGCAAACACTGTTGCCACTTGTTGGAAGTAACAACTCTGTCATTATCTGAAGCAATTTGTGGGAGAGGGGGCTGAACTGTTCATATTTTGATATAAAAATGTACAAGTATATATATTATTTATATTTATTTATATTCTTTAGCCATTGTACTATTGTTTCCCATTTTTCATTTCAATGTAGTTGCATATTTACTTGTAAGAAGCTGAAATTATTCATTCTTCTCCTTAACCAATACATTTCTATCAGCCACCTTAACTTAAGAAGACTGCCCCAACATCACTCCGAATTAAGTATTTTGATTATGCTTGTGCAAAGCCCTTCCTTCCATCAAAACTGAGTAACTGGCTTTTTCAGTTTATTTCAGCACGAAAATCCAAAACCATTCCATTACAACTGACTCCAGCTGACCACCCTGCCACTCTCCCTGTTCTTGGGCAGGTTTTTTGTAAGATTCATTGTTCCTTCCAGCCAGACCAAGAGACCAGATGGCCTAGTTGGCTGTATTTGCAGAGAACAACTGGAATAGCCGTAGCGGAATAAATATTCTGCCAAAATCCTTTGGAATAGCTCCTTATGGTAACACCTAACTTGGAGCCATTACCCTTTCTTTTAACAGTGGCATTTAGCTGAAGTGCTGCTCCGCAGACAGGATTGCCATTAGCAGTGGCATCTCCCTCCCTGCAAGTGTTATTGCCTCTTAGATTGCTTTCCCTTCTAACCCAGTCTGCAGTCCCTTTCTGTGACTGCCCTTTTCCCACTTCCAACAGCTGTCCTTTAGAGGTTAAATGTTCCTGACTGGAGATGTTAACTTAAATCTAGTTTAATGATCTCAAGGCTCCCTTATATCCGATTTGTAAAGGAGACACTTTATTTCTACTTGATCAGAATGGAGTTATTCTTGATTTGTACTAAGGTGATAAATAAAGTATTATTCCCTTTGGTTTTATTTAAAAAAATATTTAATGTATTTCTTCATATATTAAGATACACAAGACCTTCAGCATTAAGGTTCTTTTCTGTATGGTAAGTTTATATTGTTATACCACTTGCATATTTCTTTCATTTCGTGTTTTGATTTGAAAACAATTTTCTTTCTTCACGGTTAATATTTCCAGCAAAAGCAATTCTCTAGAAGGGTTCATATTTCTGGAACTGGTTCCTTAAACTTGTTTTGTAGCTCATGTCTGGGACTCAAATCCTTGCCTTCTGTCACCTTGCTCCTGACCTCATCAGATTCCTGCTCGCCTCTCTGTTTCTGCTCTTCTACCTAGAATGAATTGAACGCGAGAGGTGAGAGCATTGCTCAAGCCACTCTGAAGGAAGTTTGAGGGTAGAGAAAAAGTCACTGCTATGTCTGTTTATAAGCAGTTTTCACAAAGGGTTGAAGCCTATCAGGTTAGACTTTAAAACAAACTGAATGAACTGTCCAGTCCCAAAGTCCTTTAAAGGAAAGAGGATTGCCTGTAAAACATGCTTTTCTTACAGATAGTTGATAATATACACAATTGTTTCTACATGTGGGTCAGAGAAAGCCAAGTAGGGCACTGGTCTTTCAAGGTATTTTACACATAAGGGTTTTCTCTGCCCTTGTGAAAAATGTGAAAAGATTCACTGTTCCATGAAAACAAGCTACATTAATAAAGGCTGTTCAGACCCTGGAATGGAGTCATGACTGACAGCTGGGAGCGCTGCCACAATCTCTCCAATGCCATGCACGTCCAGTGACCTGTGCATGTCGGTCTTCTCTGTCCTGTTGTTCTGTCTGCACTACCAGGATGCAGATGGCTGCATTACTTGGCTATGTCTGCACTTCTCATGTTGGCCACCTTTCCAAGTTCACCACACCTTTCTATAGTCTTCCTCATGAGACACATTTTCATAGGTCTCAAGCTGTGTTGGATACAAACTGATGTTCTTACCAGGTGAGGTGTGATTCCATTTACAGCGCACAGGCACTTCTTGTGACTGTATCTCCGACCTAGTCCATCTGTTGGTAAGGCCGTAAGAATACCAGCAGACTCCAATTGCCCTCAACAGCTACATATCGGACCTCTACCCCTGCACCTCCCACCCATTAGCCACAAAGATTGATTTAACTCAGGCCCTAATCCTCCTTCCTTGCTGTGCTGTATGCATGCTACATCCTGCATAGCCTACAAGACTATGTTCTTCCTCGACCTTGGACCTGTCTCATGGCTATGGAATCTAAAACATACCCAAAAGCTAAAAGAGTATGCTAACCCCCATGTTTGATCTTGCACACACGTGAGGTCAATATGCCATTTGAATACACAAATGTGCAAGTAGAGTAACGAACTGGTGAACCAGATCCTTGGCACTGGAAGAAAGAATCAAAATATGAAGAAGTCTTTGTTTGCTTCAAACACTTCCTGGTTTTAAAAGATCTGTGAGAGTTAAGCTGTGTGTGGGAGGAGCTGGGGAAAGTGGTAGTTTGAAAATAGCTTCAAATACACTTGAAATACCAGAACATGATCTGACTTAATTGGGGTTTTTTTTTTTGTTTGCATGGTTTTTGCTTGTGAAGGATATTTGGATTTATGGTTTAGTCCTGTAGCAACTGGGAAGATGTTAGCTTCACTGTAGCATGACTTATAACCACCTTCAGAAGTCAGGATTCTCACCATGATGACAGATGTTTGTATGATATTTGAATAGGACTAATTTCCAACAGTTTTAAGATCAGGTTTCTCAGATGTGGGAGTGATGACACCTTTGTGTTCTCCCTTCCTTTAGGCCATTGCCCCAGCAACTCTAAGCTCCTCCTGGTGTTACTCTGCATGTATAAAAGGGAACAGTATTTTTACAGCCTAATTTAGTAAAATAAGAACAACAGTCCCTAAAACAGAGAAAAAGCATTTTTCAAGGTTAAGGGCATGCACACTGCAAATCCTTGAAGTTTTCCTGCAAACGCACCATGTAGTAGCACTTCTCAAAGAAATAGTTCAAAAATCTTAGTACTGCAGGTGTCTGGCAGCCTCAGCATAGGGATACGCACCAGGATTCTTAGCACTATGCAGTGCTGTTGTCATTGAAAGTAAACCAAGAAAATGGACCTCAGATCCTCTAACACTGCAAAACATAGTGAGGCTGAAGTTCTGTGTTGATACTCACTTTATTGGGTGATCTGGTGCAATAATCGCTACCTTTAACTGCTCATTCATCTTCCTTTCACCCTCTAGAGTGTGCCTTGCCTCAGTTGTGCTCACTCAGTTGCCTGTACAATTCCATTTTCTCAAGCAGATTAAACAGTCTGAGGCCAGGCGGCTGCTGCCCTCTCTTCCTGCTGCTGCTCCTACGTCAGCTCTGAAGATGGCTCAGCTGCAGAAAAATTGGATCAGAGACCCGTTCCCACTGTTCCTGTTCTTCCTTCTTTAAGGAACAATTGTGTTCAAGGGCTAGCATCTGCACAAAGGCATGGAGATAAGAGATTGGTGTAAGGTGGGATTTGGGACTGACTTTTCACAGCAACACACAGTCAAACTGGCTCAAACAGGTTGTGAAACTGCAGAGTAAAAGGAGTATGTGAAATGATCCTTTTCAAAAGCACCTTCAAATTTTCTGCTTGCCTTTTTTTTTTTTTTCCTCTCCCACTGACCTACTTTGCAGTAGTTGCACAAACAACTGCATCGGCACACATAACAACGTGCTGAGATGTGGTACAAAGATCTGTCACCACAAAGCAACTGTGGAGGCAGTGAGCATTGCTGACAGAGAAAATTTTCATAGCATTATGTGGCATGACAAAAAGGTTGCAAGTTGTCCAGAAGTCAAGCAACAAGAAAAATACACACCCTGAAATCTCTGAATGAACAGTTATCAAAGCATTGCCCATCTCCCTAATGTATACAAATTATGTATGAGAAGGATAAAATTAAGCACACTCTAGGAGTACCTGACTTTTACTTCTGTGCAGTGCATTCCACTTCTGTTGTTAGGCTTTGGAAGTTTGTAAGTTTCCAGACCTTCACATCTTGCACTGGAATTCTGGGGCACATTTTTGCAGTGGGAGCTTAGGCTGACCACTGCAATGGCTTGCCAAGAGGCAAGGTCTGCTCTACAGCAGTGTCTCCTGGCATTCAAAACCAGTGCATGGCCCCTAGAACTGATGTTGGGCTAATATCTATTTGATTCAGACATATGCATTAGTTGAACATAAAGCTACATTTTTCATATGTAACTTGCACCGCCACTGACCAAAGTAACAGTTGATCATAAAAGTTCCTAAGGTCACATTGTACTCAGCAGGTTTATAACCAACTGTTTTTGCATCCCAGAAGAAAAATCAAGAGTAAACATTCAGCCTTCAGGAATCACCTAAAGGCTTTTAACTCATTTTGAGTCCCCTAAACATTTTCCAGGGAAAATGCATCTTCACCTGCAGTATTCACTCTGCTTAGCATATTGAACCAGCCAAAGACAACAGAAAAGGCTGGTCAATAATCCATTTCACAGACTTCCTTCTTCTTTTTGTATTTTGAACACTGTACTAATTTAAATGGCAATGCTGTTCATGTGTATTACAGGCTTTTGATATATTAACACTGTAAATGAGAGCAGCAGTTATTCCCCTGACCTGTTGTGACCCTTGGCAAGCAAGCATTTGCCAACACACGGCGCAGTGCCTACACACAGCTGTAGCAGGCAGGTATTTCTTTCTTTGAAAATGCAAGTCCTCAGATAGCAAGTTGAAACGATACACCATCAGAAGCGAAACTCTTGCGCCAAAATAACGCACATTTTACTTGTTTTGTTCAGCTGTCAAACGGTGCCGTTATTTGCTCGATTATATTAGTATAAACTTGTTCCAGCTATACATGCCATCAACGCACACCCATAAATCGCTGGCAAGCCTATTTCCAGTTTATGCAAGGCGTATTTACACCCGTTTCCCCAAAACACTAACTTTGTCTTTAACCCCAACAAAAGTGCCGTTGGCACTCTAAAGACTTCTCCTCCTAGATGAGGGGATACTTTTTTTAGCCCTGCCTGGCACCAAATCACTCGCCAGTAACTGCAGGGGCATCTAAAGCCACCGACATCAAGCGTTAGCGGGGTTAGTTGGAAGACCAGGCTTATGCTTTCCTCATCCAGCCCGAAGTTCAAGAGCTGCTGTCCTCAGGCTGCAAAAAAAAAAGCAAACCACCTCCTAGGGGGAGCCTTCCAGCTCGCTGCTGCGGCTGTCGGCCCAGCGTCAGCGGGTACCTCTGCTCTCCGGCCACGCCTGCCCCGGGGCAGAGGGCTCCGGCC